>NW_009623934.1:0-30451 GCF_000690535.1 Cariama cristata | reverse complement strand
TCCCTACATTAGCCACAGCATGCATTGAGTTATCTTAATCCTTCTATGTGAAGGCATTTAAGTCTGATTCCTGAAATATTTAACTGAATTATTTATGATTTCACCTGCTATTACAGCTTCCATTTGTTACCTATTAACGTCTGAGATATGCAACACAAGTTGTAGGTTTTGCCTTATATTTTGTGTGGGTGTGTGTTTACGTGCCTACGTAGACATAGAAGTCTTGCATCTGGTATCAGTGGAAGCAAAAATGTATATACCCTTTAGCAGTTGACTCAAACATGAACAGCAAGCAAGTCTCCGCATTTGTTATTACCAGACTGTATTGAGTAGTTTTGAAGCACAAAAGTCTGGTTCCAAGTTGGGGTTTTTTTGTTGTTGGGGTTTTTTAGTTGGTGGATTTTTATTTTTTTTTTTAAAAATTAAAGCTACATGATTCAAAGGGAAGATTTAATATATTTATGGTTTAAGAAAATATTTAGAAGTCTTCAGTACTCTAATAATAACTTCCACTGCATTAAATTCATATACATTGCAATTAAAAGTCAATGTTCTGTTACTTATTACATTTCTAAAGATGGAAGAACTAAAATCTACTTTTGAAAAGTACTTGTGTTCAGTTATTGACAATAGCTACATTTGAAGGGCTGGGAAAAGTGGCTTTTTCAATAAAAGCGTGTTTAACTATTTATCTCTACAAGGTAATGACACTTATTTTATTTTGCTGAAAGAGTTAAGTTGTATGGGCATTGCCTCAGAGCACCAGTACAGCAACCTCCACGGCAGTTGCTGCAATGGAAAGAGCACAAAAGCTGCTGCATCATTCAGTCAGTGAACACCTGGGGATTAGATCCTGTTTGATTTCTCCCCAGTACCTAGCGAGATAATGAGGTGGTTGCTTACACTGACTTCCTCTACTACCTGGCTGTGTAACCAAAGAACAGATTTTTCTAAACCAGTGAAGACTGCTGCCAGAGGCTGGTTTCTGTGGAAGTCTGGGTTTCCTTTCATGTACTGCATATCTTAACACTGCGTACCTCTTCCATCATTGCCTGCTGTAGCAGCATATAGCCAATAATACATGAAATACTAAATCAGGTATCATATGTTCAGCACGGACTAAATACATACATATACACTGGGAGAGGCCCTCCTCTTGAAGAACATGCAATATTGAACAATGCTGCTTATTCTCAGAAGAGATGTGGCCGATATACCAAACTATTCAAAGGCAACGTCTTCTGCTACTAGAAGATACTGAAGCCTAACGCCTAACTGGTGCATGCTGCAGGTACACAAAGACCATCCCCTCGCCCTTGGTCAGCCCTGCAGAGCCAGGAGTACAACACAGGGGAGACTTAGGTTCCTGACTTGCCTTTTGAAGTTCCTTTTTCTCTTTTTAAGGCAGATCACTAAAATTAACTGCTTACAGCTAAAGGAACCGTTTTGAAACTCTCCTCTTCCCCACTCCCCACAGCTTCCACCCATACTCTTCTTCCACCCATACTCTTCAAAAAAAGTCATAGCACAAATTTAAGAAATTCTGAAAGCTCCAGGTGGAATAAAGTGCTCTAATACTCTTAGCTGTAAATATTGACTAGGATTAGTTTTTAAGTAGTATTACATATAGCATTTATTTTGTTCCTAACAGCTATATTACTTCTGAGAGCTATGCTGCCACTTTTTACTGACAGAAAACCTCGTAACTCATGCCTGGGCTCAGGATCGTTTTACCTTTGTGGTAATGCAGTCAGTTTACTGTGCTATTTTGCATACTGTAACTAAGCAGCAAATGGGATAAGCACGCTAAACACTTGCTGAAGAGGAGGAAAATAATTTCAATCACAATTGCATGGGAAAAAATAATGTCCAAAAATGTTACGGAGCTAACAAACAGAAGGAGAATTCTTTTCACTAAAACTGGATTTCAGTAATGTTCACTTTTTTTAAAAGTAATTATTCTAGAATATATTAGGCAATCCCTCTAGTCAATGTGTAGGTAGATTGAATAAGATAAAAATATATAAGCATTCCCTATTTTTCCATTGTTGAAACAGACCTTCAAAATAAAAGCTTGAAGCTATACAGGCTGACAAGAATCCTGTCTGCTAGGTTTCTTACTAGGTAGTTAAAATGGTTGAGAATGGAGGCTGAATGGGAAAATCCAAAAGATTTAACATGCAGCTAAGGCATCCTAACTTTGAGGATTCAGAGTAGCATTCAGCAAGAAAAACCCATTTAAAACTTCTTAGCAGAAACATGAACTGAGGTTTCCTTTCAGAAATCTAACTTTTCTTTGAGAGCAGTTGGTTACAAAGCATCCTACTCATAACTGTTTGGGGCTTTTCTCCCCCCCACAAGGGCACATGGACCATTACAAAACACATTTGACTCAAACAGTCCAGTCAGTTACTAGATTTTATTCTAAACAATTAAAGATCAATTTGGATGGCAAGGCAAAAAAGATAAGTCCTAAGCCAACACTTACCTAACGAAAGCAAGCAACTGAAACTCAGCAGCACTGAAAAGAATACCCAACAGAGCCCAAATATAGCTCCAACATATATTCATGGTCTGTCTAGAAATGTCTTTGATGTTAAACCTCATATGGCACACTTAGCATTTTTTTATAATTCATTTCCTATGGAAACTAATGAGCTTAAGGGTGAAATTACCTCATTGAAAGTCAAAATGGTAAAGTGTGAAGAAAAGAAGGATGACCTGAAAAGCAGATTTAGAAGCAATCTTTGCATATTAAGCATTGCTGTGGGAAACAGTATAATTAGTTTTCTTCAGAAGTTATTCCTTGGAATTGTGTAAGTGGTATTTCAGCTCCCAAACATCATGCAGAAAGAATGTTAGATAAAATATGTGGAAAAAATGCAAAATCCCCACACATTCTTTTTAAAAATCAGGAGATCCTTTTCCTAATTTCCAGTAACGCAGTGACTGTTGGTTTATTTTTAGAGGGCAGACTGTACAAAATAAGGCCCCCTTCCAGCAGAAATTTCTAAGAGGCCATAAGAAACCAGATTTTCAGAGCATAATTTAGATTTGAGCATTCTCTTCTCAAATGCCTAACTCCTTTTACTTGAAGCAACTTATTTCTCTAAGCTCTTGCTGTAGGCTAAGCCATCTGCACTACACAGTTCTGCTGAAGACTAGAAATTGATACAAAATGGATGTACTTTGTTTGCAGAATGAATGAGCTAATGATTATCTTTGAGTGTCAAATACCAAGATTTTTCTATTAAATTCAAGGAAAACAGTATCAGAGCTTAAACACAAATTATCCTACACAGTTGCTGATTCAAATACTTGAGATACACTGAGGGCTCCAAGATTAACACTGACTGTTGAGATTACTGTGTTGTCAGCTATCCCAGCTGCAAAAGGCCATATGTTGTATTCTCTTTCTCACAATCATGCTACCATCCCTCTTTATTCTTTACAGAAGTGCTCAGAAGAGCTTATGCTGTGCCAGAACTGACCACTTGATAGGGCATAAATCCAAAACCAGCAGCTTCCTCAAACTAAATTAGTTGCAAGTAATTTGTTGACATAATGGCGTATAAAACACTTAAATACACCAATGTAATTGCAGGGCAAGCCAAAACTATTACATGTTTCAAGGTCTATCAGCTTGTCTTCATGGTGTACAGAACAACATAGCATTTTCACTTTTACATTACTTAAATCGAGCTTGAATTTCTCTTAAATTTAATCTGAAGAATAAATGACAGCTGCTTTAAGAACAGCAATATAGATTAGCAACAACATTAAATGATATCCAGTTTCAAGTGTGGGAATGGTAGCAGCACAAAAATCCTAGGATGCTAAACTGCAATTTGAAGTTTAACAACTCTGGCACCACTGTCTTACACCTCAGACAGAATGAGGTGCAGACAAGTCCTCCTATTTACTCAGCCAGGGAAAGGTTCTATTCAGAAAAACTTCTATTAATAGTAGCCATTTGAAATTTTATCATTTATACAAATTAGATCATTGTAAAGATGAACACAATATGACAGTCACTTTCTCTAACCTGCTGTTAAATCAATAGTGGTATAATGCTTGTCACTTCAGCATTTACAGTGTTGCAAGAAATTGAAATAGTATCCACTTTTTTAAAAGTAGTAAACTTTTTTGTTTACTAGCACCTTGAAGTCATCTTATTGACAAAAATTAATTCTATTTAATAGTTTTTTGCTTATATAAATTCATTATAAATCCTGGAGAGATACTGAAGATCCTTTGTGATATGATCTGACACCTTTTAGGAAAGTTCAAGAGAATTTCTTGGAATGACACAAAAATTCATGTCATTTTCAGTTACTACAAGTTCAAGGATGATATTTAGTTGTAAAATCTCAACATTCAAATAACTAATAGCTTGACCAAGCATTAGCAAGTGTTGCATACGTCCATTTCTATGGCGAGAGAATATGCACAAAAGAAACAGACAACTTCAATGAATTTTTTTTTTTTTTTTTTAATTAAGAACTTCTTAGTTCAGGAAAATAAATCACAAAAGAGAACTGGAAGAACTACTCTCCACCTTCTTTATAAAAGAATTTTCTCAGAGAGACTATATATCTTGTTCACTGCTATGTCAAACCCTATCATAATCACCTCGGTTTTCACAACATCTATGCTACCACATTTCATGCTCAGCTTCCAAATATCTCTTATAAAGGAGGTGGGGGTGTGCTTTAGACAGGTTAAAAATATGCTGCACCTTTACAGTATTTAAACAATTACACCAAGCATAGTTCATACATTTATCACATTAACTATCACCTGGTAACCATACATTTAAAAAGGTCTAATGTATAGAGTATGTAATACCCATGACAGATACTCTTACTTACTTAAGAGCATATAAAGATCAGGATTTATTCACCCTCCCCATCTGCAAGTTAATTTCTCATCTCTTCCTGGTACAATATAAATGACAAAAAAAATCCCTTCATTCCATTGCACTACCGCAATCCTATATGCATAGAAAGGCAGATTAATTATCTGTAACAGGGAAAAGGAAGAGGTGTTTATAAAAGGAATCTGAAGAACCTCTACTGCACAGGTAGTTTAGATGTTAAGTACATGAGTTTCATTGTTTTTCTTCCCCAACTTTTTTTTTTCTTAAAGTCACATAATATATCCCTACACAAACATAAATTGAGTAAGTGCAAGTGAGGTTCTACATAGTACTGTAGACACAGTATTCTTGACCAACAAAAAAAATTCAGCACAAGAGGCTTGAACACTAGCACAGTGACAAGTCTGTGCTGAAAGCCCATCTGGGGTGTGGGAAGTGGTGAATGAGAATGCAAAGCACATTTCTGCATATAATGTGCAAAGGCTCGATCTCCACAACTGCACTCAATTTGCTACATGCACAGCCAGAGATGAAAATGAGATCAAGGACAGCTGGGAATGGTTGTCCTGAGAAGATACAATAACCATTAAAAAAAAAAACTAAACATAAAATACAAATACAGAAGCAACAGAACATTGTTAATAATACTAAAAGACAGAAACACACCATTGTTGTTAAAAGAAGTTTCAAGTATTATTCCAGATCCAATTTCAATCCTACTCACAGGAGAAAATGCCCAGAGATTAGGAAGAGAAGTCCACACCAAAGTGTATTTTTAATAGCATGCGGGCATGGTCAACAGACCCATCTTGCAACAGCTATTTTAAAAAATAAAAATCTAAACTGAAATACATCATTCTAATTAGCATTCATCTTAAGATGTGCATTACTGGAAATAGTTCTTTAATTCACTGACACCAGTACACACAATGTGCTGCATCATTTGTGCTCCATTATATCACAAGATACCATGTGCACACTTTTTAACATCAAAGTATAAAACCTGCTCATAAAATAAGGCATACTTAAAAACAATATGGTATATACAGAGGTAACTTTGTATGCTTTCTTCTCATTCTGTTTCACTCTTCTAGGTATGATGAAAAAGAAAAATTGGTCCCAGTTGAGGTTTGTCAACATTAGCTACCAGATTATGATGAAACAGATCAAATCAATTTGGGAGGGGAAGATGTGTTGGGATTTTTATTTTTTTTTTAATGATGCTTGGGACATTTCCTGAACGAGCTCTGCAGAAGGCATGAAAATAAAATCTACATTTTTTTATGTCATTGACACCAGTGTTCCCCTTCATCATCCTTACTTGAATGCCTCCATATTGCTACAATTTGTCCAAACTGAACTATTTTCTGTAAGATTGTTCCTTCCAGTAAAGCTGCTATATTCTGCTTTAAATTATAGCTTTTTCTACATTTTCACCAGTGTATGCATGCTAGAGAACAGCTGCAATGCAGAGGTACATATTTAGCATATGGTATCAAACCAAAAAAGAAATACAAAAAATGAACCAGTGTGTCCTACTGGCTGCTCTATGTCAAAAGCACTGTTTGGTCTTCTGATATAAAACACTACAGAAGTAATATTAGCAGAAGTCTGCTCTGCTTCAAGTATTACCCCAACTTTTAATGTGATTTTTCAGATTTTTGTGCAATTATTTTTGTAATTTAATGTGAATAAAAACATCAACATGACTAAACTAAGAAAAGAAACTGTACTACTTCCACTATAACACTACACATATGGTAGAAGCTTTAAGTTGAAACAGCTATTTAGTGGACGGAATTTTTTTTTAAGTGAACATTAATGTGGTTTCTAGCCCAAATGCAATGGGGTAGTGACAAAATATCAGACTACCGCAAAACGCAGTTACAAATATACACTGACAATTTCCTTCTTAAATATTAATGGCTCTTGAAATATCCACCAGATACTTTTACAAAACATTTCTATTTTAAGTCTAAGGATTTTTCCTAGTTTCTTCACAAGTAGTGCAAATACACTCCTTATTCTTAGGTCTTCCCAAGATATGGCTGGTTTTTGTGTGTGTGATTACTGTTTGTGTTCTTCACTGAATTGATACAGGGACACTGTAGTCACGAGGATGGAATGCAATGCTTGCTGAACTTTCTTGGGAAAAAAAAAAATCTACCTTATTCACGTACAGCTGTAAAATTCTACAAATTAAAAAGTTCACACCAGATTACCTGATGCAAAAGTTATTAATTCCCTGCTATGGGGGAACTGAGAAGATCCCCTGAACTTTAAACTGTACAAGCAGTGTAACAGGTTTTTGTCCCCTCTCTACAGACTACAAGTATTCAGTTCTTGAATCGTGTTTGTTCACAAATGTGATTGAATTTCCTGAAATAAAAAAAAAAAGTATTAAAACACAACAAAGTTCTCAGAAGTCATGCAACAAAAAAAGAGTCAGCATCTTTCACAGGGTATTTTAAGTGTTAAACAGTTTAAAGCAGAATATTTACATGCTAACATATCTATTTTTCAGAACCTGTTTAGATTGTACTCTACTACCATGTTATCTGTAACAGGATTTTCAACATCTCTCCTGCCTAACCCTTGTTAGCTTTATTATGTACACAGAAAACCTGTTATTAAAAGCATTCCTCTATAGTTCTGCATACTTCAAACTCAGAAGGCAATTAAAAGAGGAATCAGTGAATTAATTTTGCCCTGTGAGACATTAGTAATTTTTAGTAGACAGCATTACACAAGTCCCTAGGAACTAGAATTAACCAGACTAACAACACATTTCAACATAAACGTGTTCTTTCACTGGCTTAGAATCTTCTTGTGGAAAGAAAAAGAAGTTTTTCTAAATCTGCATTATTTAGGTTTTATGGGAATGACAAGCCTGTCTTCATGAATTAAATAACACAACTTTTTACAAGGCACTTCTTCACAATTCTCAAACATCTCACTATTCAGTCTTTTTCTCTTACTTGGGTTATGTGTCCCCTAATACATAACTGAAACAGAAGTTGGGGTGTTGTGTGTGTGTATACATATACATGTGGAAGAGCTGATGCAAAAGAGACCATGAATTTTCTCCTTCCTAATTTAGATCAAAGATTAGAAAAGAAACCCTGCTTACATAACCAAACTACTTAGCAAAACAGTTTAGCTCAGTAAAAGAAACATAACTGGATCTCTAGGACTGGTAAGACAGGATTGTTTGCTTTTATGGATTTTAGGAACTAAAAGCAGCAGCCAGTAAAGTTCTAGGAACAGCTAATGCTTGAAAGTTAAAAAAAAAAAGAAAAAAGAAAAAAAGGAAAAAACCCTCAGTAAATTCTATTCTAGATGAAATTATCCACCGCAATATGAACAAAGACAACTGGTGAGTACTTTGATACTGAATTAACTCTCTAACATATCAAAACAAAATCTCCTCTGGGAACACAGACAATCCTGTAATGTGAAGTTAGAGGTAGCAGCGGTACTTTGAATTACATCTGCAACTTAAATCCCAAATTATTTTTGAAAGTTATTTGCTAAAACTCTCTGAATTTGTAAGAGGCTGGGGATGAATATTTTACAAGTATTTCTTATGATCTGCTTGCCTGAGCTGTACAGACTGGTTATTTTCAACCCATAGTACCTGAAATATTAAAGGAATTATGCTAAGTGTATATGTTCACTGCAGCTTTAGAAAGATATTGCAGAGTCTACTATTCGTTAGAGCAATTTCTCAATAAGGGGTAACAGCTCCTCTATCTTAAATTTCACTGAGAATTTAGAGAATTATTCATAAAGCAAGAAGGATTCTTCTACCCTCCCTGGAACCAGTTAGCTCTTAGGCAGATAATTTTTGTTTTGTTTTACAAGTCTTTAATATTTGTCTTACCACATGTGCATCTTTTTATAAGAACAAAATTGCATTGCTTATCAGTGGCCTTGATTTTTTTAAATCAAGGACCTTGATTTATTTTGGATGGACATTTCCCACGAATGAGCAGATACCAGGAGTCCATGTCCCCTAGATATATTAAAACACTTGAGAAGCAGACAGTTAATCTCTTTTCAGGCTCAGTATTTCATTTTCACCATATGCTAGATTGCTTGGGTTAGAGGCATGAGACCTAGAAACTCCTCCAACTGGTAACTGCTAAGCCACACCAGCTTCCTAATGTTACATGTTCCAAACTTCTCTTACTGCTCTTGTTGCAAATTATTCCCACCAATTTACCCCTTCAAAGTATGTTCCACTTCACTAGACTTGTCTCTCAGTTTCAAATGGAAATTGCACAGGGCTAATTATTGTATACACAGGGATTTTAAGAAGCACCCAGACATAAGCAAATGAGAAGCTGCTTCAGTGGGAGAAGAATAGGAATGAAGGGGGAGTTGTGGGTGGAAAACAACACTAAAGAAGTGTCAGCAATGGGTTACATCAACGTACAAGTACCAGAAGCGCTGTTTTGACATGCACAAAGGGCTCATTTCAAAGTTGTGTTAAAACCAAAAATGACAAAAAAAAAAAACCCAAAGCTCACCCAATTTTGCTTATGCTGCAGTAGTGTTACTCATGCAATTTCTGTCACTTCGAACAATGGATTTTGTTGTTGTTGCTTTTTTTAAAGAGAAATAAAAACCAAAACCATTTTCTAAATTTTATTACTTACATGGCATGATGTGCTTTGACCTGAGTTCGACAGTTGCGCCCCCAGTAGCAATCAGGACGTGATGTGACAGTCACTACAAAAAGAGCAAATGAAATGCTACATTTATTACAGAAGTCATTAAATAAGGTGATGTAGATTATTAAGCCACTGCTAATGGTGGCTACTCATCAGAGCAGGCTTTGTAGAGAAACAAGACATGATTGTCAAGAAATTATTGTAGACTATATTGGTTCACCTTTCCAGAAACAAAGCAAAGACTTAGTGAAGGACAAAAAGTTCATTTACTGAATATTTGGCTCATGCAGACTTATGATGAAAGGATTTGGTTCTCAGTGCTGTCAACTGAAATTTTACCATTTAGTTGAGATGGACTTTACAGTTTAAGACACTAGGCATATGTCTAGATACATTTCCACACAAACGAAAACTTTATTAATTTGGGTAGAGTTTATTTTCCCCCACTTTTACATACATTGTAACTCAGCTGTCCAGCAGGCCCTTACATTAAAATGAAAAGCAATGCTAAGGAGAAACAAGGTAGACTGATTGTCTCCCATTAAGCACAGCTGCAGAAGCAGAGTTCTCAACAGTTAGACAGGGAAGCTGTTATTAACAACAGGAACTAGATGGACAAAAGCAACATTTAAAAGTAGACTGTTGGAAGAGCTTCTGTTCCCAACAGATTTAGGATTGAAGGAGGCACAGTTGGTTGCATGCTATTTTATGCTAAAACTGTAAATGCAAACAGATTTAGAATTAATCTATGAAAACATTCTTGCTCCTAGTTGAGAGCTGGTGAAATTGTTCAGGAGGTGCATCATTTTATGTATTTAAATGGGAAAATAAATTAAATTAGTCAACAGGAACTAGTTGCTGTATATTCTGGATTTTACTGAATTCTTCTTTTCAATATGCAGATATATTTATTCTACAGATGAGAAATCATACTGAAAGAAAAGGTTCCATTAGGGAGTCTGACACTAACTGCACCCAAATTTAGCAGCTGACAAGTAAAGCAATCACTATAAGTTATTAGCTCTGCAAAGAGATTTGCACTGGGCTAAATGAAGGTGCTAAAAAAACCAAGAATACAGGGTTAAAACTGACTTTAACTCTTTAAATTACTCCCCGCCCCTTACTGAGTGAAGCAATCCCCACCTGGCAATTCAGCAACAGGAATGTTCTGCCTGTACTGGTAGGCAAGTTCTCGAAAGCTGCGAAGGCCACAACAGTAGCAAAGTACTGTGTTCCCAGTAATTCTGTAATCTGGGGAGAAAACCAGTTTGTACGTAATGTCAGTGTAAGGCTTGAGAAATCAGATTTAACAAAAATGTCATGATGGCACTGGTCATGCTCACAGAACTTCAAACCTCTTGATAATATTACTGAGTTATATACAGACAAAGAGTTATACATGTACAAAAATGAACATAACACATACCTGACAACATAAAAACTCCTCTTTGAAGAGCTAAGAGACTTTCGTTTAACATATTTTTCCATGTCAAACCCCTGGATGCCAGGTAATCCTGAAAAGAGCAATTTAAGTGTTTAATCCAGAAAAATCTCCAACATTAAAGAGTGACCAAGCCATTTACTTTCAAATATTTCCAAATCTAGATCTAACTAGGTTTTCAAAATGGGTTGATGCTGATTACAAGTGAAAATTAAGTATCTTTAAGTTAATTAGCATGATACTTTCAGATCACCAATAAAACCTTCGACCCTACCTTTTTTCCCCAGAAGATCCTCACTTTTGCCAAAAGAATGCAAATAGTGTCATTTCAGTCACACTCTCATTTACCTTCAATCAAATTTTCATCCAGCTTACCAAATTTAGATAACCCCGTTGTGGTATGGGCAAAATACTTTCCATGCAACCTAGCATGAAATTTGACTTGTCTGGGAAAAAAATATTTAACAAGCCTTGTTTTCCAGGTATATTTTTAGTGAATTATTTTTCTCTTAGTTAATATTTTGAATGTTACACTTTATACTGTAGAAATTGGCTTCCCTAACAAATACTTCATATAAGTAACATTCTTTTATGATTCAACAACTAAACATATCTGAATTCTACAGTGTATCTATCGGTCATTTAAACTCAAATTCAGAAATTATGTCTAGAATTTTTGTGTTTTTGGCACCTGTCAGACATACATGTCGGAGAAATTAAACATCAAGATTGCATGATTTTTATTTTTTTTTTTTGCTGTTGTTGCTGTTAATTTGGGTGGTATGGAAAGAGCTGATGCTAAATGGAAGGTATCTCTCGAACATGATGCCCTCTTACACAGAGACTGAAAGAGCCAAATTATCACCCCAAAATACTTCCAATCTAGACACAGTAGCTGTAACTTTGGTCCAGCTGAATGTTCAGGGCTCATTACATTTGCCTTTTAGAATCAGGTGCTGCAAGTGACACAATGCTGTCACTGTAACTGTTAGGCAATCCATCGCTATCATTTCACGAGTGAGTACATCTTAAACTTTTAAAGTTTATTATTATGCATCATACATAATGATTTTTGAACATACCTTTAGGATATCCGACTCGTAGTGGTTGTTATTTAGGACTCCATCTAAACACTTATCACCAAGATTTATTTCTAATCAGAACAAGAAGAAGAAAAGTTACTGTTTCTTCCCCCAACCCATGGCCCTCACATTTTCTGAAGGTTCTTCTGTTTCCTGAAATAATGTGCACATGCTCACGTGAGCACCAATTAAATGACTGCATTCAACATATGCTAAAGCATGTGATATATAACTTCCAGTGGTAATCAACGACGAGACACTGAGATTTTACAATTTCACCTTTAGTCCAGAAACACTACTACTAAGCTGCATAAATAGTGCTATTAAAGCACATTCCATTAGCTTCAAACTGCAGCCAAGTAATTTCAACCGTTATAATTAATTTTTAAAACAATGTCTAAACCCTTGAGTTTCAGAAGTCTGCATGTTTAAGAGAGTAAGGTCCTTTTCTAATCAGTTAACATGAGATCTTCACTGTTCTTGCATTGACAAGATGAAACAGTCTCAAGTTGCGTCAGGGGAGATTCAGGTTGGATATTAGGAATAACTTTTTCACTGTAAGAGTTGTTAAGCATTGGAACGGGCTCCCCAGGGAGGTGGTGGACTCAGCATCTCTGGAGGTGTTCAAAAAACATTTAGATGTGGTGCTTCGAGACACGGTTTAGTGGGTTTACTGGGCATGGTAGCATTGGGTAGAAGGTTGGACTTGATGATCTTTGAGGTCTCTTCCAACCATAACAATTCTATGATTTGTATGATTCTCTTACTAGGTTGAAATACACTATAATTCTTTTTATACGTGAAAGCATTGTGCTCAACAAGCGTAGTTTTCAAGCCCAATATGGTATGAAGACAAGAAGTTAAATCCTCTCAAAGTTAAGACACATATCACTCGAGAATTTTTACATTTGTGATGTGAGGACACAACCTTTGTTTCCTTTTGCATGACTGTGCTACAAACTAAACTATTATATTTCTTAAATTACCTAAAGTTCAAGACAGACAGACATTATTGCAAAGTGAGCAGGCTCATAAGAAACAGATTATTCCACAATACCACAAAATGGTGCCAAACAGCCAAAACATGCCATCCGAGTGCAGCCCCAGTATAAGTGACAGAAGGGTTGCAGACAAACTGTACCTGTAAAATAACAAAGAAAACCCCTACAAGGACCTGCACACAACAAAACAATTATTGTTCTTATAAATCAATAGAGCCCTGATAAACTTGGTTAAAAGAAGTACAACTTTCTCATTTAAAATATATTCTATGGAGGAATAATAAGTTTTATAGAGGAAGATTCTTTCACGCTGCCACTACAAGAGTCCAGATAAAGAACATTCAAATAAAGAACACTCTTCAAAGTAAATTAATTAAAAATAAGGAGAGATTTAGTTCTGTAACCAAGAGTTAAAAAGTACACACATTGCTGAGGAGCAACATGAGGATTCTGTTCACGCTCTGCTCTTCGGTCAGGCATTGGCTGAAAGCAGCAGGTGCATATTACATGGCTTCCTTGAGCAGGACACACATATTCCTGGACAGCTAGATGAATTACAAAACAGAAAAAAAGGATAGACTGAACAATGTACACAACTGCAACCTGGACTAGGAATCTTAGTGAATATTAGCAGCATAAAAATCTGAAAGTAACAAGCAAGCAGTATCATTTTTACAAAGATTCTATAAAAGAGCAGGAAAATGGCATTCAGACTTCTAAACTATGTAGGTGGGTAAAATATTTCAATATGTAGAACAGTTTAAGAACTATCAATCATCAGCAATCTATTTTGGACAATCGCAGAAAAACCATGGTCAAATCTCATGATATTTGCAAAGAACACCTATGTGAAGTGGTGTTACTCTCACAGTACTATGAAAGCGAGCTTACTTAGCTCATAACGGGTGTGTGAGTTGTAGTATTTTAGTATCACACTACTGAAGATTTCATGACACTGACCTGCAGGGAAGTTGGCAGATGTAGATGGCGCATCTCCCAGTGCTTGCATTGCTCCCACTTCTGTCTCTTGGCCTGCGCCAGGCAGAGTTGGAACAGAGTGTCTTCGATACCCTGGGCACTGTCTGCATACTATGTATGGTTGACTGAAAGAATAAAATAAGGTCATAGGAAATCACACCCAACAAATGCAAATATAACTCATATCCCTATGCTAGACAGGGTTGGTCATATTTTCAAAGTTTAAATTTGGAATTTCTTCATCCAGTAACATATGGGAGTTTAAATAACTCAGTACCTCACAGCTGTGAAGACTGCTGTAGTTGTAACAGATAAAAACTTTGTATTTTGTAGTATTTCCCAAGTAGTTTAAAAAAAAAAAAAAAGATAGCAGTGTGACTGGAAGCGAGATGAACAAGACAGACAGGAACAAAGAAGGAACAAAGTTGGAATAATTATCTACATGAAGAGTTCTTCTGTTCCCCTCTAGACATACAGAAAAAAAATGTTCGTTGTTAGAAACAAAGAGGAGATATTTTCGTGCCCAGGAATCCCAAGGTCAAGCATCAGCTGCTTCAGTACCATACACCTGGTGAAAGCAGCATTCCAGACACATAAGAAAGCACAATCACTGCAGCTGCACTCATAGTGTCATGGACTGCTTTATCTCCCGACAAGATCTTAGCCAGAAACCTGTTTCCTCTAAAGCAACAGCCAATTCCTAATCGGAAAAGGTAATTTCACATATCTCGCATGAAGCTGTTGCACAATTCAGGATAGAACTGTTGGTCATACACTAAATCTTGCTGGACTTCTACGAAGTTCTAATTTTAATTATTTTTTGTTGACTGCTCAAGGTTCAGTAGGAAAGCCAGTACAACTGCCAAGATAATTACTGGTAAGAATGAACTTACCTGAAAACAAAAATAAGATTCATTCTGGCAATGGTCAGGGAAATACTATCAGCAATAACAGCATTTGTGAAACTAGCTCAGTTTGTGGGTTTGTGCATTCAAAAATAAGTAAATCTAATTAAGCACACAACTTAGACATACCTGATATCTGAAGATTCACTATCTACATCTGACAATTCCAACAAATCTTCAGAACTTCCTTCCTCGTCTGAAAAAGATCTCCGCACCTTAGGTTGCAACATGTCTTGAGTAATTTTGTTTCTAGCATCCATGCTACGTACATCATCTTCATTACGACATTTATCTGGTTTTAGAACCAAATTCAAATTTCAAAAGAAAAGAACACCTCACATCCCTCATCTCTACCCTGCTTTATTAACACAGTTATGATTATTGTGTTTTCGTTTCCATAAAACTTAGTTTTGGATAACAGAGCTCTAGAAGATCCTAGTTAAATTCCCCTCTCTGTTAAAGGAAGCGTATCAGGCAACTTAAGTTTTGTTTTCAAGAGGCCATGATCGAAGTTAATTAAATCCATATTCAAGTATATTTTTCAGAACTATCTGAGTTTAGGTGGCCTAATCAGTCAGTGTGCCCTATCTGATAAAACGTATATGCTTCTCCTGATGAAGTAGCAAAGTAAAATTAAGAATTCTTAGTATACTCAATGATAGTATTAAATCACCTTCAATTCTCTCACAGTATTTGAAATATTACAAGTTATTATGTCATATTAAATGCACTTGTCTTCTTACAGCTGTGTCAGAGAAAACAGCAGAGTAACAAACATACACAGAAATTAACAGACAACAGTTTGTGCATGCATCAATTATGCAGCTAATGTGTGAAATACATCAGATTCTGTTACACACACTGTTCAACTTGCCTGGATGCTGAATCAGATAAGCTTCAACCAAGTTATTCAAGATGTGATTTTTACAAATACGTTCTACTGGACAACGACAAGTTGGACATAGAGAAGATCTTTCCATCCATCCTGAGTAGCAGGCAGCACAAAAAGTATGCATACAAGGTTGCAAGCTAGAAAACAAACATGAAAACAATGAAAGAAATTGAGTCAAAACACAAATCTTTCATTTTTCAGATACATTCATAACACTCAAAAAAACTGTTTAGCATTGATTTGACTATATAGATGAGGGGGATTCAGAAGGGCTTGTGAAAAACCTAGATATCCTGGCCTCATCAAACAGTTGTCACTGAACTTCTTGTATTATTACCACATGACTACACCTTTTGTCAATCATACATACCTTACACAATCATGCAGCAGTTCTTGGCAGATAATGCAAGTTAATGTTTCTTCCATCTTATCTGGTTTCACATTTGCTGTTTTTGCATCTTCAGAGCCAATTTTAATTATACATTCACTTGGAGCTGCTGGTGAAAGATTTGGACAAGCATCTTCATCTACAAAGACAGAAGATTCCACAGTATGTTGGTTTTGAATCTTTTTAAAATTTATTTTTATTTAAGTGTTAAAAAAAAAGGCCTGAAAGATATACAGCTTCTGCTACTGAAGACATTATTTTCACGGGACTGGAAATCAAGTCAATAAGAAGTAAGAAACAAATAGAAGAAGGACTGATGACAGCTGATCTGACTCAACTCAGGGCGGGCAAGGGGGTGGAATGAGTGAGTTTTGTTCTTATTTAATACAATACTAAAACATAAAATAACATTGTGAGGAGGAAAAAAAGTTACCTATTCCCTACTAACATAACCTTTCAAGATCTTCTAGGTTTGATATGCATGCATTTTGAATTTATTTCATATTAATAAAGAAAAAGAAGCAGAGATTCTTATGTTTCTGTTAATCTCACGGGGCTTCTATGAAAAACAGACATAGCTTTAAGTTTCTAATCAAGTTTTTTTAAACTAACTTTCAACAATAACATTAAAATAAAAGAGTGCAGCGTAGGTTATGCAATACTGTAGTATACTGGCCTCCTTTTAGTTTCTTCTTAGCAGGTTCCAAACACTCCTCCTCCCCTGTCCTTTGAGAATCTGATTCTGCTTTTTCTTTGTCAGTGATTTCTGAAGTGATTTCTGAAGTTTCAGTACTCGTATCCAGCTTTTCATGTTCGACATGCACTGCTTTTAGACAAACAGATTCTAAGATGGGGAAAGCAGGCACAGGAGTGAAAACTGAGGATTGTGATCCTGGAAAATAAAAACAAAAACATGAACAAAGCTGCTTACAGCTATAGAACATGTGAAAACAAAAGGTACTGTAACCCCAATGATGCACACACATCTGAATAGGAAAAGGTGGAGCAAAAAAGCAATGTCTGCATAACAATACTAAATGCATTCTGAGCCAATCTAATTGGAAGACCTGAGGGGAAAACAAACTATTAGTTGTGTAACCCTACTTAAAATCCCCATTCCTCTTTAAATTGTAGAGTATTTATTCGTAAGACTATTATCCATGCCAAGTCTTCCTGACAAAGATGCTTGGTAGAGGTTTTATGCAATATTGATCATACATAACAGGTTAGGATCACAGCAGAGGGCAAAGCTTTGTTTATATAGGAGCATGTTTAAAAGGCCCAATGAACTGTTGACAAATGCCATTTTCTAGACAGTTGTTCTTGCTCCAGTTCTATTTTAAGAGTTACGCAGCATTG
Source organism: Cariama cristata (assembly GCF_000690535.1). NCBI lineage: Eukaryota > Metazoa > Chordata > Aves > Cariamiformes > Cariamidae > Cariama > Cariama cristata. Next base: position 12,850 of record NW_009623934.1, on the reverse strand, counting down.
TGGTGTTACACTTGCCAACATAATGCAAGATACTAGGCTAGGGATCCATGTGGTATATTTTGGTCTTAGATCTTTAAGCAAGGCAAAGGGGACTGGTGACTGGCAGCAGTAACAGAGACCATTAGAGCGGTTTCTTGGACTGACTGCATGAGCACAAGTACTCATATCTACTTACTTTGTTACATGAGCCACACAGATTTGCTAAGTCTTCACCGTGTTCTATTACAAAACTGTACTGTAAAGATAGAATCTGCCCCTCTGAGCACAAGCAATTCTCACAATTGCCATACTCATCCACCAGGATTTACCCTGCCTAGTCACAGAAACTTAAAATGCACATATCCACCTGGTATTTTCACTAGATCTTTACAGAACAAATGCTAGAAGACCCAGATAGGGGATCTGTTAAAATTAAAAACTGGAGTAACAGTTGATGGGATATCAAACTTTAAATACTTGACACAATTCTTACCAGATGTAGAAGGATTATCCTGCTGAACAGATGCAGACTCAATAAGAGAGGTAGAAGAAGCATTAAAGAGGTTAGATGTAGAAGTAGATGGCTGCGGTTCCTCATAGGAAGACTGAGTAGCTGATGGTGATGAGGTAATTTGGGTCTCATCATTACTTCTTCCTGTACTTGAGGTATCTTTGGTCACATGGCATTGGTTTTCTACATTAACTTCTACAGTTGGAAAGGGGGAAAGGAAAGAAAAAGATCTGTGTGACAGTCACCACATCATGGCTTCAAAATTCCAAGCAATCAAACTTTCTCAAGAGGATTACGTGAGTCATTGGAGCTTAGCTCCTCTTCGTGGATCTTGAATTACTTCCTTACCTACTGGTTCTTGAGTTGCATCATGGTTTGTGTTTAAGGATTCATAAAGATAAGCAACATCTGAAAGATTAAAAAAAATTGATCAGAATCTTTAAACAAAAATTCACTAACCTTAATCTTGCATAAATAACTTCTATTCACAAGTGGCCACTTCTCCAAAGTGTCTGACAATGGAAGAGGCGAATTCTTCAATCAATTTTATTTCATTTCTTTGTAACACACATGCACTCTCAAAAATACAGATTAAGACATGCCACGAATTTCATCCAGAAACTAACTTAGTATCTACTAATAAAACCAACTGGGTAATATCCCTTTCTTCTCCACCTTACTTCAGCCTAATACAGTTCTAAAGATTCCCCTAACTTGCTACTTTTTTCACCTCCAGCCACCTAGAAGCAAATAAGACTCTCTCAGTTTGTAGCAACCCTTTTTCTGATAAAAAGTTAGAGTAATGTCTCCTTCAGAACTACTCAAAAAGGTCAAATAGGTATGCCAAATCTAAATTCTCTCTCTGTCTCTGAAGATGGAGAAGCTGAAAAAGCAAAACTGGAGGCTTGGTAAGTCAAATACTTGGTAACTCAAACAGAAATCAGTGATTCAGTCCATTACAAAGCACCTGGAACATTCGTGTGAGTGAGTTCTTCCAAGTAGCGTTAACTGCAATAGTGCCATTTCAGAAAGGATTTGTGAGATAAACAAACCATACAGACACATAAATATAGCTTATCACTGCTTCTTGTAATATTTACATCAGACACCATAAATCTGTCTGATCTGTCTGTATATAAATTAATAGCAACTTCATAAAGGAAGTATTTCAGTAGTAAGTATGTATGCATCTAGAATTTTTTAGATTAACAGTTCATATGTCTATTACTGTATGAAAATTGTAAATAGAGTCTCATGTTTTACATATCATGCTGTAAATATTTCTCATGCTACACTCTCCCATCTCCCAGTACACCCAATTATCTTCATAATAATAGGGGAGCTTATGACCATACAAAGTCTGTGTTCACCTTAAAGTTCCACTTCAGAGCTATCTAATATAGTAATGAGAATTCACATTTAAAATGTCTCTTTCATCTAAAGTCTTTTCCAGAAAGAGAGTGCTCTCTACTAAAATTTACATATTACATACTTCACACTTAAAAGAAGAATTGCATGGTAATGGACAGAGCAGTTGGCTGGGGCACAGCAATACATGTGAAAAAACAGAGATTGCCCATTCCCTCTGTCCTCCCCATTTATCAAAGTTGAACCCCATCTGTTATTTCATAATAATGAGCAATTAAATTCTTTCTATAAATCTTTTCAGTCAGTGTTGGATTTAATGATCCTGTATAACTGAATGAAATGGTATGAAATGAAATGGTATGAAATGAAAATTTTGCTGCCTCAATAGTTATTTTCCAAATCATTTATTAACATCTTTGAGACAGATGAGAATACAGATCATTCATGAAATCTTTTATTAATTTCATTCCATTGCAAAAACTGAGCATTTACAGTTAAACCTTGGTCCCTGACTTCTTCCCAGTTAACATATGAAAGAACATTACTTCCTGTCCAACATTAGCGTGGCTCATTTAAAAACCTTTGAGAAAGGACCACCATTAATATTTTTTTTTTTGTTTTAAACCTAATTGTGTTATTTCAATTGCATCATCCTGAAATGACTTCCTGAAAAGAATTATAGACATGTGAGGCATGATTCTTTAAGACCACACAAATATTTTCCCAAGTTTCCTAATTCTACTTTCACTATAGGCTTTTCCCACCTCCCTCCTGTTTTGTCACTTCTCTCTTCAAAACAAAAAAAAAAACCCCACACAAACACAAAATAAAACAACAAGTTTTTGCAGCCTTTCCTTCTGGTGCCAAAAATTGCTTCAATGTGATACATAAAGTACCACTAACCATCCCGGCAATTTGACTTCTAAAAACAGCATTGGGCATGTGATCAGGACATCATTAGTCACCATTCCATGCATTAATTCTTCCAAACTACTTCTAGGCACATTTCAGTTTCAGAGAGTTGCTCAGACTTGTCCCTGTAAAAACTGGCACATCCATGACCTCTTCTAGAGAGATGTGTTTTTAAACATTAAGAAATTATTTGTCTTAAAATTGAGTAATTGCACTGATATTTCTTTTCTCTCATGACTCAAAAAAATCCCAACCTAAGCATGTAATTTAAAAAATATCATCTACTTACTGTTCTCTGGCTCATTTTTTCTGTAAACAACATAGATCACATCCCCAGTCTGCAAAGGGTATGTCTGCTTCTTCACAACTTTCAGTTTATTAATTACTGTTCCATTAGTACTGTAAAGAGAAAGAAAAGTTAACTTAGCATAAATGTTTACATAATTACACAGAAGAAGGAAAACACAAGATACTTTTAATGAAGAAAAACTATTGGCTCAAAAAAAAAAAGCAAGCCAGGATTTAAAAAAAAAAAAAAAGAAAAAAAGAAAAAAGGAAAGTCCAGAAACAAATAAAATAATTCTCCCCAATACGAAAGTGCAGAGGTACTAGGACTTCAAATCTCATTTGCAGCTACTGGTAAATAGGCGACAAAAGATAGACAGACAAAAGATCCCTGACATTTGGCCAATGTCTCAAAATTAGATCATCATTTCTGTACAATAATCTCCACCCTGTAAGTATAAAACGGGAAAGGACAACAGGAGTTCTATTCAAAAATTTCTAGGTTATGTATTCCAGTTAACACTGGGAGTCTCCCAAGATATTCTGTGACAAAGGAACTTTTCCTGTACAGTCCCCTGTACAGGGATGCCATGCACCATTAATTTTTCTCCCCTCTTGCTTCAAATAGTAAAACCCCTAAAATTCAAGGTTACTTAGACTGTTTGCAACTCAAAAGCGAGAAGTTAGTAAGGTGGAAAAACAGCTATACATAATTAAAAGATGAGCTGGAATTAATTATTTTGATATTGATAAAAACTCCAAGACTTACGGAAGAAATTATATTGGGGAAGAGGAAAATGCAGAGTATTGCTGATTAATGGAAATATCTCCTTCACTATGAGCGATGTTTTATACACAGGCTATTAGTGTTTTATAACCAAGTCAAGTTATTCAAGTACTGAATAATTCCAGCTCAGTTGCAATAAGCCTTTTTCAGGGTTGCAGGATTCTAGATTTCAGACTTCTGCCATTCAAGATCTCAGCAATTAGCATCAAATATAAACGAACAGAAAAATCTGCCTTTTCCCCTCCGCAGAGCAAGCTGCTGCACGAAATAAGAGCAAAGCTCTGCCGCCACCTCCTGGAGGCCACCACTTGTGCCCAGGGCACAACACAGCCTTCCTCAATGGGAGCAGTTTCTACAGGAGAGGGATGGTTACTCAGAAATAAGCACTTTCCCTTCTCATTATTTTTCTTTTAAAAGGCAACCTGGAAAAATCTCTTGTCATTTAGTAACATGAACAGAGAAAGAAAACTAGAACTTCTTACTGTTGACCTTCTTGGACACAAAGTCAAAAGCATTAAAGTTAAAAAGTCAAAAGGAAAAGTAAGCCCTTTTGAATTGCTACAGCAAGTCTTGACCAAGGTATCAGTTCTTGCTCTTACCTCCGCAGCTCCTTTCGCTATCTACATGGTTGAATCGACTAATCCAACAAAAATACAAGATACAAAAAAATAAAAATGCTACTTCAAACATCAAGAAACAAACAAAAATCTTTGGGTGACATCAATATTTGCTCTATTAAAGGATCTTCAAGCTTCTCCTATAAGAAAGAAAACTATTTTGAGCTTGCCTTTTTCCCTCAGGCATACAGATGTTGACTAGCCTGAAAGACATAAGCACCAAAGAACGAGCAGAACAAGAGACATCACTAAAAGAACGCCAAAGTTTAGCAATTAAGAGGAAAAAAGAATTTTAGTCCGTCTGTTAGAAACTATACTAATTAACACTGGTGCTAGTGGCAATATATTAAAAAGATTATGTTGAAGCAAAAATTGCACTGCTTTCAATTGTCAAAGAAACAGTAAAGCTTACAACAATCCCTGAAACCTGTCAGAGGTCCTTTAACAAAACTAGGAAACACAAAATTTGACCTCCTTAGTTTTCCAGAAGGCAAAACACAGCATGCATCTCCCATCTGTCTTAAGTGTTTTAGACCTCCTTTTGTAATAAACCAGCTAAACTCAAGTAACAAGAATTCTCTGTTACTGAGGTTTAGCTTCTACAGCCAATTCCTAGTCCCAGTATTTCACTAAACATAGGGAAAAAAAATGTCACAACAATGTATTTTATGATGTTGCTCTGTCGTGACTGCCAAGTTCTAAGATAGTTACGACGGGTAATAACTCAAGTAAGGCATTCTTGGAAAAAGAAAAAAAAAAAAAACCATCACACATCTAGTAACCACTTGTGCTTGGTCTCACAAGGCAAGCTGCAGAAATAGCTGCCCAAGACTGTAACTGTCCAATTGACTACAAATAGACAAATCTTTTCAGTTCTGCACAGTTATGCAGACTTCAATGAAAGCTGATGGATAAATTATTTTGCATTCATGGACCCAGATGAAGTAGGAATAAACTGATACCACTTAACACAGAAAACCATAAGCTTTTCTTAAATACATTAGTCTCTCATTTCCAGTTCCAGGCTTTAGCATGAGGCATTTATCAGATATGGTGACATATCGGATTAATGTTGTGGGTATTTTTTAACCAGACACACATGATAAATTATGACATTTATACATTCCTCTGATGTTTCAAATTAAAGTAAGGCCCCCATAAAATAAGTAGAAAGTACAATGAGAATCCCAAATATGAAGGTCATTCATTAGGACTTAATATTGAATTCATATCAACTAGCTGTATAATTTTTGAGGTGAGAAGAACAGTACCATCAGACATAAACTGTCTGCGTTGTGAAACAATAAAGGTCCCAGTGTCACTTTTCTGAAGAGTGGAAGGAAAAAAAAAGTCAGACCTTGACTCAATTCCAATGTGGCTGACGACTCTACGGTTTCATTAATGCACCATTACATTACCTTTACTTCCCAGTCCCAACTGTTGTGCAGAATTGATGTCAACAGCTATGTTTCACTCGGAACAGGCCTACTTTTGAAGTAGGTGAATAGTCTATGTGTTGTAAGATACTTTGGTATCCTTCTGAGAAAAATGGCAATCAGTTTCTTTTTAGTAATTACTAGTGTCCATCCATGAAAAGAATGTAATTTATGCTAAAGATTCTGGGTTAATAGTTTTAATAGTTATCTGCTATTTAAATGCATATTATCCTGAACACACTGTAAAGTGAAATGAGTTTTGAATTCTATTAAGTTACAGAATCCCTTCTGTATTGTGTCATTCCCCATTCTTTTTATGTTCACAGAAATAGTTTTGACTGGTAGGGTGGGGAGAATTTAGTAGCAGAAAGGACACCAGTGCCAACCGAAGACCAACCTCAATTTACCCACAGAAAGAGAATATCTGCTTGCCTGTCACATGAGTATCAGCCTTGTGTAAATAGTTTCCTGCTCTGAAACATCACTTTCTACTTGGAATCCTTAAAAAAAGAATAAATTCCTAGAATAGAAGAGAGGAGGTCTTTAAAAAAAATTACCTTAGTTTCCTTTAAAAATTCTTTTTCAAATGGAGAATCTTACAACTGCTTTTACTTAGGGCAAGCCAACTACTTTCTCCACTGTGTTAGGTCAGCTTGTATAATTTATTTTCTTTCAAGCAGTATAAAGCAACTAGTACACAGTTTGGAAAATAAAGCAGAAACATACCCGAAAAAAGGGCGAGTCTGTGAATATTTTATTGTACTATTTGCTAACTCTTGGCTTTTGTTACTTCCAGACTTCTATTTACTTAATAATTTTGAGTTCTCTACACATTTTCTTTCACCTGCAAATTTATGGTAATTCTTTCCAAAGCAGATCCAAGAACTCATTATGCTACCAGGAAGCTAAAAACCAATGTTGGCTGTCTACATATATTTGATGATATTCTTTGGTTTAGTTACAATACAGAAACAAAGTCCACTCAGTTCAACTGTCCCACACTAGCTGCCTCCTTCAATGCATTCCCCTTCACCAGAAAAATCTGAGCTTGACCACAGCAATGTTTCCAAACTATTTTCCACTTCAGAGAAGAAAAAGCTGACACTGTAGTATTTTTCTGGGACTCTGGGCATCTGTATTGCCAACTCAAACACTCAAAAATCTTCTTTCAGCCTGCTTGATTTTTTGGAGCTCATCTCATATGTGGCACAAACATTGGAAGACCCAGAAGAACAGATAGTCTCCTGCAAGTCATACCAACCTATTAAGTCTCTTGATTCAGCAAATGGTAGCCACACTTCATAACAACTTGCAGGCAAGCAGAACACATAAAGGATCTTACACTTTTTTGTTAGATACATAGAAGTGTAACATGTATATGCAGCTAACTGGTAGTACTCCATAGGTGCAGCCTTTCTAGTACACTACCATTGTAACAAGCCCCACATTTTCATGAATATGTCATATAGAAAATTAACTTTAATTTGCTAGTTTTCTGCTGGCTGCACCTTCTGCCTCAGTGGGTGATGAGGAGTAAAAAAAAAAAAAAAGAAAAGGCACGAATGTTTCTGCATCATTCACAATTTCTTTAGCTTGTATTATCATGACATTGGTCTAAACCAATTCTACCAGCTACATGCAACTGAAACTAGGGACGATTTCTCAAGCTTAGATTTACAGCTACGCTCTGAGACTGCCATAATAGGCAAACATGGCCTGATTTGTTATTTGAAACATCTTGAAATTTGAGATAATGTTGGAGAATGACAATTATAAGCCGTTTCCTAGACATCCTAGCTAGGCATGATATTTTTTCCTAAAATGTAGCATTCCACCCCACAGCTTCTGGGAGTATAAGCCTTCCAAGGATATATCCAGGGACCTATCCTGGTTATTTTCTCTAGCTACAACCTAGAAGTGGAGAGGAAATACACCCTCATCAAGCTTGCAGATGACACCAAAGCAGGGGCAGAGCTGGGCTGCCATTCAGAGGCACTTGGGCAGGCTGGCGGAATGGGCTGACGGGAACGTCATGACATTCAACAAGGACAAACCCTAAGTCCTGCACCTGGGAGGGAATAACCACCTGCAACAGTACAGGCCAGAGACCAACCTGTGAGAGTTCTTGGTGGATCTTATGACTAAGCATAAGATCATACACCTTGGACTTATACCTAGGCTTAAGTCAGCAGCATGCCCTGGCAGTGAGGAAGGCCTACAGCACACTTGGCTGTATTAACAGGGGTGTAGCCAGAAACTCAACTGTAGTGATTATTATTTCCCTTTAGTTAGAACTCAGTAGTCCACATCTAAAATACTATATCTAGTTTTGGGTCACCTAGTAGAAGGAAGATCTTGATAAACTCCAGCAAGTCCAGCAGATAGCCACCAACATGGTGAGAGGGCTAGAGCACCTATGAGCTAAGGGGCCAGGGGGAACTGGGCTTGTTTTGCACAGGAGAAGGCAGCCTGGTGAACATGGGACCTAAGAGCAGCCTTCCAGTACCTATGAGGAAGTTACCAAGACAGAGACAGGTTCTTTACTGAGGTGAGAAAGGTCATAAATTGAAACTAATTCAAACAGATGCATGGCAAGTGGGGAATCACTGTGAGGATAATTAAGGTCTGGAATAAGGACCCAGAGAGGCTACAGAATCTCTGTCCTTGGAGGTTTTCAAGACCTGACTAGGGAAAGCCTAAACAACCTAGTCCAAATCCAGTGGTGGCCCATCTTTGACAGAGTTTGAACTAAGTGATTTCCTGAGGTCTCTTCCAACCTGAATAATTCTACATGTTCTGTTTTACTTGAGGAAATAAAAATAAATTCATAGCTCATGTAAGTATCTGGAAGTGCGTTCCTCACCCTGAAAAAGACTCCTTTTAATATCAACACAGCTGCTAATTGATCAAGAGACAGAAAAGGAGCAGAGGTGCAAAAATTCTGCTGAAAGAAAATCATCAACTAAAGCTCATACATTTTGCCAGTGTCCCCCCAAAATGTGCATGTCATTCAATTAGACAGTTCAACGGCTTTTCAGAATATTCTTGGAGGGATTTTTGTCAAAAGCTCAGCACGTATTTGATACTAACCCTGAGCTACCAGAATAATACATTAATTGCATTCTGGTATGTTGGAAAAGGGATTCGGCATGATACCCTTCAAAAGCTCAAACGTGAAATTTCCTCTTTATGTATGTAAAACAATATATTTTGAAGCGTCTTCTTTGTCTTTGGGTAAAATGCCTTCCAGACATGAAAAATGGGGGAAGCTGGCAGGAAAGTATTATTTGTTTCTTTACTGACTGCAGTAACCTGGCAGAAAAAGAATGTGGTTTACAGAAGCATTTTAAAAAGTCACGGAGTTCTTGAAATGTAACAAACCAGAAGCTTTCAGCAATCTTAGACAAAAAATCCTGTCAAAAATGAAGCAGATGAAAATTTGAAGAGGGTTACAATCTCCTCCTAAGAAATACCCTTCCATTCAAATTCCTATCTTAAATTTTATAAAGGAAACTAGAAAACAAACTAAAATCCATTGGAAACCACCCACAACCCCTGAAGCACTATTTGTACTCCCACAGTAGCCTTAGAACTCTACAGGAAATAGCCTCACCAGTATAGCAAGTTCACTAGCCTTCAGTATGTGAAGAAGTATGTAATTAACTTTATATGCTAAAGTTCCACTAAATTAGCTTAGTCGTTTAATAGTAGTTCCAGTGAAGTATGTGCTTACATCTTTTTACATTAAGGGCTTTAGTTCTCACACCTCTAACTTAATACAGAAACACCCAGAAAAGAAAATAATCACTGTGGTTAAGCAAAAGAAACAAAACTGAAATATCAATAGTAGAAATCTAGCAAACATCTTTTATTATTAAATTAGATTGAATAGGCTCTAATCTCCATCTGATATGCCCATCACAACTGCTAGACTGCTACAGTACTTATGCTGTTTTGAATACCAGATATTTTGAATACCAGAAAGATTTATAACAAGTACAGATTTTTACTTCACATTTATGTCATGCTTTGATATCATCACTGCAGGTATTTTCTTCACTACACAAGTGCCTGAAATGAGGCAGTCATGCTTAGAGCCTTTGAGTGCTCGCATCACTTTTTTCGTAAGTCTAAAGAAATATGCTACAGAACTATTACATCAACAGTATTTTTCATCCAGGAGATTATGAATTCCTTTGTAGAGGAAAAAAAAATAATTTAGAAAGATCCAAAAGACCCCCAAACCTAGATGTAAAAGCAAGGGGTGAGGTGGGGGAGGGGAAAGAAAATAAAAAGAGAAGGGTTTACTATTGATGCCTCAAGCAATACACAAGATTTCACTTCACAGACTAAAAAGATGATGAGAGTAGGAGTTCACAGCAGAACCAACCTTGTATCTTCCAATGACACTTGACCAGATTCTTCATTCACTATGATTTTACAGTGATCTCCAGACACCAACTTGTTGCCAGGGAAAGATAAGTCACAACCTTAAAAAGAAAGCAGATTTCCAGTGTGCTTAAAAATACACATTACACAGACAGATCAGCATTCTACATGGCTATAAATGCACAACAAACTGACTCATGTACATCTGCAATAGTTCAAAATTTCTAATGGCGTATAGGCAGCAGCACAGTCTAGTATATGATACATAAATGCAAGCGGTGAGATATGCCCATGTGTCAATATAAGCTTATTTCAACTATTTCAAGATGGTTTAGTTCCCTTTTTCCTCCCCCCAATACTAGCCCCTTACAGATGGAAACCAAATCACAATTACTCTGTTCTAGCGTGGTGCAGAGATTAATTCACACATATTCAAAGTGTTCAATCTAAATTCTAGAGGCATACATCACAGAGCACCCAGTTCTTTTTCCACATCATTGTAACACTGTTTCATTGGATTTAACTTCTGCTTCATTCTGTTACACAGAGGGGGAAGTAGCAGGAACCAACAGCTGATAAATAAGAGAGTATCACTGTTCTATGTTAAAGTGTTTTTCTTTTGTTTGTTTTTAAATAGGAACATTTTCCTCATCACTGTTGACAGCACTATTACGTTAATAAAGCTGAAGGGAGATTAAAAACTCAGGACTTTTACCATATCAGATTTAGGGATATGCAGGAAAAGTATAATGAGAATGTTGACCTGACAGAAACCTTCCCACCTACGACTCTGGGGCTCTGAGCAAATCTAGTATTTTTTCTTCACTTTAACATTGAATGTTCAATGTTCCCCACTAATCTCTCTCAAATGATTTAAAGTAATTACAACTTTTGAGTAAGCAAGTAACAAACACGATTCACTTCTACCTATTCACACTGTGGGTGCACTGCATCTCAGCCTGCAAGAACAACATATCCAGAAGGAAAATAGTAACCACTACACACGCTGGTGATAGTTTATCACTAGTCTATGCCCAATATTCAAGGAACAATCAACATCTACAGAGATGACTGTTGCCACATAACTTGTGATGCTAGAAAGCCCACTGAAAGTGAGTAGACTAAATTTTATTCAGGAGCATGCCAACATTTGTATTCTCTTCTATGGAGTTAAGACTTTCACATGGGAGCAGGAAGGACAAAATGCTCTAAACAAGCATCTCTAATGCTCCTGAAGATTTTCAAAGTAATACTTATGACCCAAAGCTTGATATTCTTGCAACCACTCATTTTATTAATCCACTAGCAAACAATTATGGAAGCAATACAACATGTAAAAATTCATCTTTTTTCTGCAAGATAACCCTCAACTAGACCCAAATTTGAAGAATTTACCTACAGCTTAGATAATGATAAGCAATTTAAACATATATTACCAAGTGTAAATAAGCAAAACACTTCCCCTACAATACATTATCTGAATTTCTCATAGAGCTATAGCTTCTGGTGTTTGTTCAAGACTATTTATAGAATGTGACTGGTCAGTCAAATAGCTTGACCTTATGAACAGGAAACTGAAAACTAGGGAAGTCAGGGCAGAGTAAAAAAATTAAAACACTACGATGATTGTTTTAAGTACAGTAAGCATGAAATTCTTTAAAATAAAGGCAAGCAGTAAAAGCCCTAGACTCTGGGAATAAAGCTTTTAAATCCACTCTCAGAGAAGCTTTCAGTATTTGTTGGCAATCTTTATATGGCCAGAAGAATTAAGGGCTTTTATGTGGGCGTTTTCTTTTCTGTGAAGCACAAGCATTTTGCATTGCAGTTCCAACTTATTTTAATCACAGAAACAAAATCTGAACATAAACAGGACTGCTGCACAGAAAGTCTTCTGAATCAACAATCATTTTTTCTTACTTGTACAAACTGTCACAGACAACCTAAAACACACATTCACTTTTAAAAGTGCACACATCACAAGTTGGTAAAAAAGAAAAGGTCAATGTAAAACTTCACACAGCACCAAGGAGTAAATTAGCAATAAGGGACCACCTGGCAAGCACCTCCAACAGTTGAAAGCACCAAACCCAAGTAGTTTCAGACCACTTTCCAATGTTTTAAAGACCAGGAGGGGGATCGCTGCTCTCCCCTGAACACCACCCTACACCAGCGCAGTGTGTCCCTGTCCCACCTTTCTTCCGACCAATTGTCCATTCTCTTTTCAGCAGCAAGACGTGCGGCTCTGCCTCATCAGCACCCAGCCGGATCAGCTTCCCCCAGGGCTGCTGCTGCTGCTGGCTCGGCTCGCCTCCTTCCGAGTGCTCCATTTGGATTCACATCTGAGAAAAACAAACAAAGAGAACCAAACCCCACCATCACACAGCACCCGGGGGGAGGGGAGGGGGGTGGCTAGGGCTCGCTCGGGGCCAGCAGCCCTCTCTCCCTCCCGGGGACCGGGCCCTGCGCGCCGCAGCCCCTCACACCCCCGGGGGCTCCCCCGTCCCCTGCCCTGCCCGCTTCCTTTTGTGTGGAGTTGGAAAGCCCTCCCCCTAGGCCACTCGGCCCC
>NW_009623933.1:0-7645 GCF_000690535.1 Cariama cristata | reverse complement strand
TGATAAGTTTCTGTTGTCGCTCGTCGCTTCCCGGCTACGTGGACGTGTGGTGGGAGTCAAACCGGACAGCTTCCCCACTGTCCGTCCCGTCCCTGGCCTATGTCTGGCTCTTTGAAACACTTCAGACCGTCCCCCTCTTGACGCTGGCAGCAGCCTCTGCCAGGTTTCCTTGACTGGAGATTCCCGGGAAGCCTGTCGTGTTTCTGGCCTTCTTGGTGACACTTGTCCGTGACTTTCGGTAGAAGCTCGCAGCGTTGCTGGCTTTGAGCAGCAGCATAAGCACTAGAGAGCTGAAATCTCGTAGTTAGCTTAAAAAGATATTTCCAAGCAGTCTTCTTAGGAGCCAGCCACCTGATCTCTGAAACCTGGCTGTTTTTTTGCTGACGTGGTCAGTGTAGTTGTCTGTTTTCATGGAAACCGACCATGTTTTGTGGTTTACGAGAAAATAATAATCACCCAATGACATCTGATGTGGGTACTCTTTAGTAATACTGTACCAAAAGTTCAGAGTTCATTCAGAAAAGTCAGCTTTTCTTAAGACTTAATGTATTTATCGGATATAGTTTTAAGTGTGGTGAAATTCTGGAACTCATTTGTGATTCATTGCTCTTGACTTATCTTCAAGTTATCTGCTTTGATAACAAAATGTACAGCAAGGTCTCAGTGTATTGTGGAAACGCCTATAACTGCACTCTGTACTTTTGTCTATACCGTTTCCTGTATGTTTTAAATTTTTGAACAGTGTTAAGTTATTGAACATAAGTAGTTTTGACTATTTCTAGATCAGCTAAGCCCAGTATTTCACAGTTTACTGTTTATGTACTGTGATTCCTGGCTAATAGATCCACCCTGACGCATTGTAGCTGAATTTAGCTACCAATGGAACTTCGGTATTTTTTGACAGATGTGTCTGCCTTAAATTGGTAGTGCTTGTTAAAACTGTTAGAAGCAAATGGATTAGAGTTGCTGGATCACTGAATGTCTCATCCTGATAACTTCTGCTGTGAAGGCAGAAGTTGTAGAAAGTCTGGAGAGAACCTCTAAAGGTTATCTGTAGTGGCACAGAGGCCCTGGCCCAGTAAATGAAGCAACTTGGGTCTGCCATGGCCCAGGGGACATAGTGGGCATGGTGGGAACATGGTGTATTTTAAAGCAAGTTGGTTTTCTTCCATAGCTTTACTTCTAGGCAGGTCACATTTATTTAAAACTTGAACAGGTTGCTTGTTGTCTAGCCCATTTTGAGAGCCTTGGTTACATTCAGTATATCATTTGAAAGTGCTTCCTGACATATGATCTTAATCTCTTAGAAAATTTGAACAAATGACTATCCCACTGTTGGGGTAAAAGGGACTACTAGAGTTTTGATTTATTTATTTTGATTTATTTGATTTACCTTATTCAAAGGCTCTGGGGGGTCTGTAGAAACTGCAGCTGAAGGAGGGAATAGATCCAATTTGCTCAGCCTGTACTCATGGGTTGTTCTGTAAACCTTCTGAATCCTAGTTTCTCTTTCCAAAGTTTTCTTCTACTTGCCTGCTTCTCTTAAAACTTGATATCTGAAGTAAAGGTAGCACTCTACCTGATGTTTTTTCTGTTCAGAAGAGCCAAATCCTTGCTTTCTGTGCCTTGTATTGCAAGGCTCCTGTAATATGGTTGAGAAGAAGCTACTTTTTTAAAAAGACTATGTGGGAATTTCTGACTACCAAACCACTATAAGCTCCTGCATAGCTTAGATTTACCATTTTTTTTCCCTTGTATATTCAATCACGTTTCCCCCCCTAAAATATATTGTGTATTCAAATAATACTATTCAAGGGGTTGAAAAACCTAGTTTTATGCCTGGACTTCAACAAATGTGCAGGGAGTTTCTGAACAGGTTAAACTATCTGTGGATATGTAATTTTCTGAGTGGGAATTAGTAGTCTAGCTATTCTTTAAAGCCTTGGACAATGTGCTGCTTATAGCTGAAAGGTGTGCTTGCTGCTATTTATCTAGGAATTCACCTCTGTTTCCTTGAGGATATGTTGCTTAATGCCGGTGCTACGTTTATTATGTTACTGCCTAGCTTCGATTTGCTAGTCACTTTTGTCAGATTCTAAAGTACTGCTTTAATATGTATTAGTGAAAGTTGCCTTTAGGTAAGACTACAGTCAACAGAAAATCCTGGAAAATCAGTAACATGATAGCAAATTCCCATGGCTTTTATTCTGTAAGCTTTAGATTTGGGTTTTTTTATTAGCTTACTAATCAAATAGTCTGCATGGTGAAGTTTGTTTTGGGTACAAATGTTTTCAGGATTTCCATGCTGTTATGGTTACAAGTCTTTTGTGATGTTATAAAACAAGTGCAAATGGACCAACTTGGAGAACATTATTAAATGTCAGAATGCTTGTTTAAAAACCAACTGTGCTTCCATTCCACCCTGGAAGTCTTTAAGAACTTGCAGTGCCCTTACAAGGATGGAATTAACCTTCCCGAAGTGTATGAGATTACCAGTCATATCTCTCTTCATTTAGCAGCTTACTTTCAAAAGGAAGAGCAAATGAATTTTGCACCTTCTGAAAAGCCATGTTATTTACACTATTTTTTTTAAAGGAAAGGTATTAAGATTGACAAGGAAAACTCAAGGCTTCATTTATATAGAAAATAGATACCATTATTTAATTGCGTTTTAGGTGAGCCAAATACTAGGTAGTTTTTTACCAAGTGCATCCGAGATGCAACTGGTATTTAGAAAAAAATCAGTACCACTTAAAAAAATAAATTAAACCCAACAGAAAAACAGTGAATAGAATGAGGTTATGCCAATTTAAGGATCAAATAAGGTCTTGAGAAATATGTTCTTAGTAAAGCAGCCTAAAGCTGGGTTTCAAGGCCATGTCACTACTTTGACAATTGAGTTATTTTAATGCAGTGCACATGGAAGATGCAAAACCAGCAGTCTGTCTTCAAATAGCACTGAATTCTATCTGAATCTCCTCTGTTTTGTCTTTCACTTCCATGCGAGACCATTGTCCCTGTTAAGATTAAAAAAAACACAGCAGCAGCTACCAGCCACTGCCTTGGTACTAGTATCCACCTCCATGTTAGCCCAATTTTGCTAGATATAATGCTGACTATAGGCTTTCATCGGGAAGAATCTAAAAGACCACAGATGTGAATTCTAGTATTGAATGTGTGCCTCCCAGATTGGATGCCAGAGACATGCAGCGAAACGGCCAGCCATGTGGTAAGGGTGGTTTGTTGTTTCTTTTCCCATAGCACCCTTGTACCTTTGAGCCAAGAACACACAATCGCTGTGGAAATATAGTATAGAAAAAAAGAAAATTGGGAATGTGTTGATGGAGAACATGATCCTACAAATGCAGAAATGAACAGTCGGGTCTTTTCCTTCATCCAGTAGCTTGTGATGCCTCTCTGCAAAATGTCAGTGTTCTAGACATCACAAAAAAATGTGCCGAATATGCTCTGCCTTCACTGGGTTTGTCTTCTGAAAGATAGTGACTAAGGAACAGATATGTAGCAGGGGATCCTAAAGCTGCCTTGGCAGCGTCATGTCTGTCTTCTTGTTTAATTTTTGTAAGATTTCATATGACCAAAGTACAATTGATTTATATTTTTTATGTATTCTGGAAGCATCTTGGGTAACAAAAATAAGTAAACAAAACCTTTGGACTTGAAAACCACTAACCCACCAGAAGTCACCTGTAAGCTGCTTTGATACACAGATGTCTGGAACTCCACAGTGGGAAGGTTCTGCCCACTGTCTGCATTTTTCACAATGACTGAACAGAATCAAGATTTCATGTCTATCCTCTGCTGTCTGCAGGACATGAAAACTACCGTCATATCCTTAGTCATTAAGGTATTTGTTAGCTTAGTCTTACAGATGTGTAGAGTCTTTGTTTCATACTCGAGAGGTGCGACAGCTTTGATTTTAGACTTTTTTTTTGCTAAAAAGTGCCAAATCTGTGCCTATTTGTAGTGACTTCTTGAAAGAAATGGAGATTTTTGAGATGATGACAATAGGCAGAGAGCTGCTTTTTCAGCTGTAGGAGTTCTGTCTCCGTAACGCCAGATGAGACATCTGACCCGCTCCTTCTTGGGGAGCATCTGACAGCTGTGGTGCAGTGGTGCTTTGCCTTCTCTGAGGGGAAGAGCTGCGTGAGAGGGCTCCACCTACTCACTTCTAGCAGGCAAGATACCACAAACACTTTCTTGTTACTTAGGAATTGCTTCCAAGTTGGTTGTAATCTTTTTAAATTTTCCTGGGCTGTGAACATGTATAATAAGTAGCTCATGTCGCTAAGGGAAAATTTAGAAACCCACTTGCTGCTTAAATAAAGCATCTTTGGAATATTCTGAATACTGTTCCAATTCCTCCATTTTTGTGACTTTTCTATAATGAAAATATTAATTAGGAATCAGTTTTTAGAAACTATTTGAGTTCCAAATGACACCTATTATATCATAAAAATGTTTAAAAGATTATAATCTTATTTAGCTGTTGATGTCTTTTAATAATTACAGCATTAGGAAGACACTGGTATTATAACATGAATATGATTAGTGCTGAGAAGCCTACAGAAATATCTGCAAGTAAAAGCAGAGACATGTAATCAAAAGGGCACCGTATTCTAGACATTTCAGTTCAAAGTTTAAAAAATTCTGGTGCTGTTCCTATTTTGTGCTTATTTTAGGTGCTGATCATTCAGCTGATCATTCAGACTCCATGTACTAGAAGTAAGAATTTGGACAGCACAAAGGTTTTCACACAGACATGAGCGTCAATTCACAATTTTAAAGTTTTAAGGTTTCATTTAAGGACCTCCTTTGTATTTAAAATAGTCAAATCTGATTCTTAACCCTTTTCAGATGTTGTGATAACATGACAGTGTGTGTTGTTGGTGTGCCAGTCTTTATTGTGGAGGGGTGAAAACTTGATCTACAGCCTTCTGTCTTGAAACTGAAGGTGTATTTATCAATGTACTAATATAGTATCTAGTGTTGTAATGTTTATAGTAAAGGAGGGCTGGGTTAGAATGACTTAGAAAGAAATAATTCAGCAGAGTCATATGTCACATAGCTGCAATAAATGTCACTGTAATGGAGTTCGTGTGAGGTAGCAAGGGTTTTATTTCTATCTAGTAGCAGACTTTTTATTCTTTTAATGTGTGGTTTGTTGTTCACAGTATTTTGGTGTTTGGTGAGGCTAGAGCTCAGGTACTTTAAAGAAGTTTTTCTCTAGCCTCCCTGTTCCTTTCTTGTAATGACACAAGTTTCTTTGGAACCAGGTTTTACTTCTGAATCATTTTCTCATGCGATTCAGTGTCTTAAATAGGTGTGTATCTGCACAAGGGAAGGTATGGCATGAGGCACGGCAGGACTGCTTCCTTGGGTGGTGGTGCCATTTTACCAGTTTACCTACAAATTAGTCAACTTTATTTTATGACTCCCCTGAGTAATTTTTCTTTATGTTCTTTTTATTCTTACTTTTCTTTCTTTGTAGCACTACTAGCAATTTCTTAATGATGAATTATATTTAAGATGTGTTTTACAAGGCATATGTAAAATTTATGCTTCTTCCACAGCATAATTTTATTGCCTAGTGATATATTGATGAAATGCAGCAAATTGATTTGAGGATAATAACACTTCTGAAGTTTTTCCTATAGATCTCCAAATATTTGTTTTTTAATGATTACTATTTAGAAGGGTGTTTGATGCACTGGCAATCTGAGTCTGCTGATAGCAGTCACCTGCCACACTTCGATTCCTTGGAGCAGCAAGTCAGGCTGTGTTCTTGAAACTAGAGCTTTTTTTTTTTCAAGCTTGCCAACGGTGCTTCACTTTTCTTTGTCTGAGGCTTTAGAGAAGGTGAAAGGAGAAGAGTCCACACAGGTGTATGTTCAATTTCTTGTGTTACTACAGAAGTTTGTATGTTGGTTGTAAAATGGTTTGTAGAGTGAACTGAAGCTTGCTGTGATAAATGTAAGCTAAACAGTTGTGGCCAGTTTTGGTCTCTGAAATTTTTTTGGATGTTACTTCTGGTCAGGGATGAGTGACTAAATTGTAGTGGATAAAAACTACTTTTTTTTTTTTTTCCCTTCATTTGCCTGCTGTTTGAAATTGTTTTGAAGGTACATACTGAACAACTTCTGATCTGCAGATTTCCATTCCAAATATTTAAGCCCTTCTGAATGAGGTGGAAAAATAATTGTTGAAGGCTTTGTCATGAGGTGTTTAAATGAGTAGTCTTGGATTAGACATGTTGGGGTTTTTTTTCCTCAGATGTTTAGATTCCATTACTAGTGTTTGCTTCAAACTGATGACTTTCAGCTTGGTGGCAATCTTGATGATAATTCTTGAAATAGGAGGACTGGAATTTCTGTTTTCCTTTCCAAACAAAATCGTCTTTCCCTGGCGTGTCTTTACCAATAGAGACATTAACAAAATATGGTTATATGTTCAGTGCCTGAAAAGCAATGGCAGCTAAGCTTAACAGGCTTTTTTGAGGAGGGTGAGGGGCAAGAAGTGGGGTGTGCACACTTATAATGACTGCTGAGAAGGCAGCAGGGTGGGTTTTTTTTGTTTGTTTTGTTGTTTGTTTGTTCCCTCCCCCCTCCTAGGATTTGTTAACATTTTTAGTTTTATGTATTCAGCTTTCATGATGGTATTGTCCAGCTTCTTTTGGAATATTTTACTCATAGGTAGAACAACTTTAAACTACAGATTGCGTAGCAAGCAAAAACATCAAGCAGTGTAACACATGATTGAATATGACTTCACTCAGTTTGCAACTTATGCTTGACAGATTGAAATGTGAAGTTTTTTGGGACTGAATAGCAGTTCATGTTAAATTAGTGTATCAGTGATGTCTGCACTTCACTTTTTCTCTTTTAGATGCGTTTATGTGTGATTTTTATACTGCTGTCTGCACTTTGTGTACTGTAACCCTTTTAAATATAACTGCACGCATTTAATAGGCCAGATGAGGGCTTCTGTCAGGCCTTCTTTACTTTTGAGAAAGTGGATGCCAGAGGAAGATGGATATGCTAAAGGTAACTATGCATAGATAAGCAGAAGTGCTGTATGTCCCAGACTGTGAATATATTTTCATGAAGAAGAATTTGTATCTTTGCTTCCTTTTCCTTCTTCTTTTGCCCCTTCCAACCTAGACCTTCCCTTCTTCCTACCTGTTTCTGGAGCTTTAGACCTTAGCCCTACACGGTGCCAACACCCTGAATTGACGCCTCTTGTACAAGTTTCTTTTCTTTGCTCTCTTGCCGTCCTCCCTCTCACCTTTGCCAGTGGCTCCAGGAGTGGTGGAGAGGAGCCTTCCTGTTGATTCTGCAGAAGAGACTTAGTAGGGAGATGAGTAGGCATTCAGGCCAGGGAAGAGAAAGAAGGGTGTCGTCCTTTTTCTGCAGTGGCTAAGGGAAACTGTGGTGGTCCCTCCCTCCTTCTGGGTGTGACTGACAAACCTTCTGTTAGCCAAGGTATACTCAACAGCTTTGGGGATTTTTTTGCTGGGTGTTTTTTGTTTTGTTTTGTTTTTTCCCAGCAGTCTTTTAGTTCAGTTCTTGCTTTCTAGTCACAAAGTAATGATGTAATTAGACAGTAAACTATCAGAGTCCTAAGGACC
>NW_009623932.1:55016-61746 GCF_000690535.1 Cariama cristata | reverse complement strand
TGCTCCTATCTGTCTAGAGAGGGCCTCATACACTCAGTCTTTCTGGTTGGGTGGCCTGTAGCAGACCCCCACCATAATGTCACCTGTCCCTGCCCTCCCTCTAATCCTGACCCATAGCTCTTGGTCGGTTCCTCATCCATCCCCAAGCAGAGCTCCATGCTCCATTGGTCACTGACAGAGAAGGTGACACCCCCTCCTTGTCTCCCCTGCCTGTCCTTCCGAAAGAGCATGTACCCTTCCATTCCAACACTCCAGTCATAGGAGCCATCCCACCACATCTCCATTATGCCAATAAGATCACAGCCCCGCAGACATACACGTCTCTAACGCCTCTTGTTTGTTCCCCATGCTATGAGTGTTTGCATTGAGGCATTTAAGGTGGAGCCCTGATGAAGCTGACTTACTGGCTGGGGGGGCGGGGGGGGGTTCTGGAGTGGCTGGAATTCCTTTGTGCTGCTCTTCAGGTGAACTTCTACCAATCTGTGATCCCTCTCCAGGCTCTGGGTATCTGTTGCTGGCACTGGCATCAAACTGGTAGGAGTGGGATAAATTGAGGTTCCCATCCCCCAGCAACTTTAAAGCCCTCTTCAAACTTGGTTCAGCAATACAGAAGTTTTTGTGTCCATGAGTGTGTCTGTATCATTGCTGAGTGGGAAGCATGTGTCACAGAAGGAGCTTTGGTGTAGTTCCCCCACTCCAGTGCACTCCAAACACAGTTTCAGTACAGACTCATGTTTTACTGAATCCACCACTTTCAGTACATAGCAGATGAATGTTAAAGAAAAATCACCTGTAAACCTGGTCTGGAAGAAGGTTTGGTCATTTTGTTGGATGGGGAGCAGGCAGGGAGGAGCAGGGTTGGTGGATGGGGTGCGTCCAAACAAGAGAGTCAAAGTCTGGGAACCAGATGGAACCCAGGTTCAAACCCAGTGCTATGCATCGCTTGCTGAGAGACCTCTGGCAGGTCACTTGACCTCCCTGTGCTCTAGTAAACCAAACTCTAATTTTGTTTACAAGCTGAAAACCAGATGCTGCATCTGGGAAGAGCTGGCTCAGGCGAAAATCCTTAACTCCTGTTTACAAGGTTTGTGCGTTCTCTGAGCACTGCTGATCCGACCACCTGTCACAGCAGATGAGATTAAAGTCATCTTTGAAAATAAGTTTGAATTGTTTTTTTTTTCCTTAGTTTTTCCCCATTAAATATTATTCTGATTGGCTTTGAAGGAGAGAAGTATGGGCTAAATTACTGTCCTAACATAGACCAAAACTTCAAGGAGCAAACAAATTGTTCATCTTCAAGAGTAAACTTCTAACAACTTGGTTGTAAGTCAGAGAATGGGATTGCAAGAGTCAGATTCAGATGTCTGTAAAAAGGTTCCTGCAGAGGCTTCTGCCCTCAATGGCAACAGCCAGGCCATATTTATCACCAGTAAAACCCTGCAAGCCACAGCAACAAGTCAGATTGTGCCTCTGGAAATAATTTGACCTATCAGCATTTCATCTTTCTATCTGGTTTTGGTACTTGGTGAGAAAAATCATCTGCTTGCTTCTGACACTTTTCTTCCTTTCCTCCTCCCACTGTACATGTCTTCTCAGCTTTCAGTCCACTGGGGTCAAATCATGTTTGGGATGCTGGTGGGCTGCAGATGGTGCTGCAAGAAACTGCTGAAACCCCACATTAGTTGTGGGCTGTGTTCAGAGGACCTGACAGAACAGGAACAAGTGCAGTCCTGAGAGGGACAGTCTCCAAATCAGCTCATGCACAATGTGACGAGGTGTGCAAGCCGTGCTGCGAAAGAAGGTGCTGATACAGGGCTATTTCTGCGCTGGTGTATCTGTGACTGTGTTCTCTTAGTCATGATGTTTTGGGCAAGTGTCAGGGGGAACCTTAAGATGACTATTTCATCTGTATGTACAAATCACATGAATGTGGGTTTTTCAGTCCAGATGTTGATACTATATAGTGCTGAGCAAACCTCATGTGCATGTTTTCTGTCTCACTTTCTGAGTCTTGGGATGAATAAAGTGAAAATATGGTATTAATCTGAATACAGAAATAACTTCTCACTGATGCTTTCTTCAGACATTATAGCTATGAAATTAACTAATTGACTATATTATTAGCTAATTGTCATACTTAGGGGACATTTTTGTAAAAGGCAGGTCTTTTCTCCTTTCTAGTTGTCACTAGATAATTTTGAAACGAAAAACTACACAAAAAGTTTCACTTTGTTCTCAAATCTACTCATATATTGGTCAAAACAGAAAAGAAAAAAGAATTCTCAAACATTTGTAAAGTTGGTAGAGAAGGATGTCTGTGTATGGTGGTGAACTGAATGATACGGCTAAGTTAGTGGAGTCATAGTTGCATAAAGTTTATGAGCAAATGGAATCAAACTCTGTATCTTTGGAATTCTTACAGCTCAATGATTTATGGTAATTAAATACAAACCAAGTAAAGAAATAAATGTTTTGGGAAGACAAACTTTATGGGAAGATTATGAGCTAAGCAAACACCACTATAAAGCAGACTCTAAACTAGAATCGTTGAAAGCTCTTTATAAAACAGCAGGATCTTTATTGTTCTAATCCATCAAAATTTGATCATGGGACTACATTTTTAAAAGCAAAGCAATTGCTACCCCTAATTAAGTGGGGATGTGCTTATCTAAAAAACCCCCCACCTGATAGAAATAGTGCCTGCAGTAAGAAAAAAGTTAGTTTTAATCAAAAACCAGGAGCTATTTCATTGTCATAATTATTATTATACCAATTTAAAACAAATTAGTAGGTGGTTTTAAAATTGCATACCCTTTTAGTTATATCAAACCTGACATTGTGCAGGCTGCTAATTTTTCATGCTGGGAAATAAGTGTATTTTATCAAGTGGTAGCCATTGACTTTACTAAAACTAAATCTTGCCAGCTGGAGCCCAGCTGTTCCAGAACTATAGAGGACAGTGATTCCCCGAAAAATGTGGACTGCATTCAGAAAAAGAGTCTTTTCTTTGGGAATGATGGCTAACTTATTTGTATTTCTTCATCTTTTCTGATTTTAGCCTTTGGTTTAGGAACTCACTGGAGCATATATTGAAATCCCAACCTTACCTAGGAAAATATTTAAACACATATATTTAACACATATTTAAATATTTAAATACATATAGTACCTCTTCTCAGGAAATACAGGCACTACATTTGATTCATTGGGTGAACCACTGATTTCTCCAGTAGAGTGTGGGTATGACAGTGCAAGGAGAAATGCTGAAGCATTACTTCCTTTCATGTGACTTAAACGTATGCTTAAATTTAAACACATGCTTAACTAACCTTTCTGCACAGGGATGCTTTCCTGACTCTGAACCTTAATCACAAGCATATTTTTGGCAGCTGTGCATGTTTCTGTTGTGACTGAGTGCCTTGCTTTGCAGGAGTATCTTCTTCAAAGTGGTACAAAGATATTTCTAAACACCATCTCCTCCAGTCGTGGAGAAGTCCATGCCTTTGCAAAGGCACATATTTTGGTAGGAAGAACATGTCCTGGTTGCAGGGTTTCAAAAATCTAATTCATCTCAAGGACTGTGGGTAAGATTGGCTCCTTATGAAACAGTGCCTTTAAAGGTGCAAGCATGAAATGATCAAACTGATTTATATGGTGCCATCTCATTTAATGGATGGGAGTTTAAGCTAACTAAAACCTGTCCTGAACTAATTGATCATAGGAGATATTCACATGCAAATTTTGCAGCTCTAGATCCAAATAGTTAAGGTGTTAAAGAGCTACTGACTCCCTGAAACAGATGGAAAACACTGCTTTTATTCAGATCATTTAGGAAAACCCTTCACAATTTGGGCTAACAACAAACAAAAGATGAAGTGTACCAGTGAAGGCAACAGCCCACCCACAATAAACTGTTGAAATCGAATATGGTATAGCCAGGGTCTGCACAGGTTTCTTAGTACTGCAACCATTTTGTCCTGCAAAGTTGAAATCAGTTATTTATAAATTATTACCATGATGACACTGTAGTATATTGTACAATGTTTGGATTAACCCTTTGTACATCACTGAAGCTTTATACAGTACTGAAGCTGTACATCTATTTCTAGTTATCTCAGAAGGGTTGAGACCCTATCTAATCCCTGCTTTAAGTTTACTTCAAGATGGTATTAGTTAAAGGGCTCCACAGGAAAGGAATCTCTGCATTTCCTGGTGGTTATACTGACTAATA
The DNA here is from genome assembly GCF_000690535.1 of Cariama cristata. Lineage (NCBI taxonomy): Eukaryota > Metazoa > Chordata > Aves > Cariamiformes > Cariamidae > Cariama > Cariama cristata. The sequence goes on along the minus strand of NW_009623932.1, from coordinate 57,515 downwards.
GTGACTCATTTCCCTTTCCAGGAAAATCTGTGAGTTTGGTTAAAACGAAAGACTTATGCCTAGCAGGTGTTGATTTTTAAAATAACGTGGCTCACAGAAGTCACTGTGAGCTTGAAAGGACAGGCTCTGTTTTTCTTCTCCTCCCTGCCTGAGGTGGAAAAAATGTCAGCAATGGCTTAGGAAATGAGGAGCCTTCTTTTTTCCCAGGTAGGGTCCGTTGTCTGACCATGGATGGCAGTGGCTGACCTGCTCACTTGAAGCTCCGTTTGTAATCAGCAGGCAGACACAGCACATCTTGCTCAGAAAAAAGTAATATCTCAAGTAGATCAGCTGCCTGGTGCCTAAAAAATGAAAAGTGACTTAACCCAGGGATATCCACTGCAAATAAATACTGTGAGACCAATAGCCAAAGATTTTATTGGCCTGGCAATGAGTTACTGCATAAGCAGGAAACACCCTCGCATTGTTAACAAAAATCTGTTTAACAGTTGCAGGTTCTCCACCATCTGAATGAGAAAAGGAAAAAATGGAGAAATGACACAGACACAGCTGAGGCATTGAGCTCACTGAGTGATGATCTGAGGAAAGTTAATGCATGTCTTTGTCTCTCTCACTGGTTTCAGCTCTGTCCTTTGTCACAGCAATATCTTTGCTTTAATATTCTCTTTCTGTGCCTTTCATCCCTTTTCACTGAAGCTGGAAATCCTGGGCTAACACGCTGACCCTGAGCCCCAATAGTCCTGAATACCTACCTCCTGGTTTGACGAAGGTCCTTTGTCATCTCCTCAGCAGTCTCATCAGCTTTCCTTGATGACGGTCTGGGTCACTGCCATTGTTGTTTTGGGTCCTTCAGCAGAGGAGAAAAACATTGCTGCTTCTGTGTGTGTCAGCTCCCCATTTTTTGTCAGGACACAGGTCCCCATTGGGTGAGTTTAGCTGCTGAGCTGTCTCTGCTTTGGGGAGTGGTTCCCACAGTGCCAGCCACGAGCACAGGTACAACCATGGCAGCTGGGGCAGGAGCCTGCGGGGAGGCCACCGCCTGTGTTACCAGAGGTGAGACATGATCCTGGAAGTGGGTCAGAGTTAGAAGGGGCTGGCGTGCCCCAGAGTAAGGAAATGGTTTTATCTTCCTTCAGGCCTCCAGAGGATATGGATGGCCCTCCCTAGGCGGAGATGTGCGAACTGCCTGGCTGATCACCATGCAGCATCCCGGCTGCACACCCACGCGGTCTCCTCCTTGGTGACTGGTGTGGACAGGGTGCCTTTTCTCCACCTGTGGTCAGCCAGAAGCTCTTGCACTTCATCTGTCCCTCGTTATTGCTTCAGTGGCAGGTTAGTTAAGTCACAGATGGTTTTCGGTGGAGCTAGTTACATTTCAGCTCTTATCAAGCTTCTTTGGGTTTTTACATGGAATGAGGTATAACACAGCAAAATTTAAAACTATTACTATTTCTGAGGGAGTGGCTTGAACAATGAATGCTGATCCCATTATCTCCCTGGTGACGGCAGCTCTGGGATCCAGTGCTGCTGCTCATCAGCAGCTTGCTCTCCTCTGAGGGGTCAGCAGAAATGCCTGTAATTGTGACCAGCTTCGTGTTCTCTTGTCATGGCAGTCCTGGACTTCCCTGTTGCTGGTACTGTGATTATGCATACAGTGATTAAGCAGCTAATGGGGAAGTTTGATCTTCTTGTTAAGCTCTGGACTGGAGGGTCAGGTTGGTGTCTGCACCACATGCAAGTGCTGTGACCTCGGGAAGGCCACTTACTACCTACGTTTCCATTTTCCCACTGAGCGTATTACTTTTATTTTACCTCACTGGGATGTTGAACACACTCTTTTAGCAGATGGCATTACGGCAATACAAACATTGTTGGAGAATCCTTATGAATATGGTTATCACCACAGCTGTTTGGACTTCATCTCTTCCCTGTGGTAGGCTGACTCCAAATTAAAGTGTAGTTATTGTTCTTATTAAGCATTGCACCCTATCTGCGTTTTGTTTGGCACTGAATAAAAAGGCTTAGCAAGAAGTAAACAACAGTAGGATTTTTTTTTTTCCAAAGAGCCACAATCAAACCAAACAATGATGCACTGAAATTTTAAGAAGAGTATGTTTATACTCCAGCTTAGGTGATAGCAAGGGGAATGGCTTTGCTTAACAAAACAGCCTCAAAAAAATCTTAAATTCCATGAACCATTGCAGATTATATCTTTTGATACTTCTGACAGGACTCCAACAACCAGAGGTTTGAGGCAGATCTGCCAAGCCTTTCCCCTACAATGAGTTTCTTCAGGAAACCTGGAAGGCTTTTAAACTAAAAATGTCAGTTGAGAATGTTTAGGCTTTTAAATAGAGAAAACTCAAAGTGACTGAGGCAGATAGAACAGGAGAGAAGAAAAAAAGGCAAAATGGAAAGGTTTGTATGCAGTTCCCTTCCCCACCCATGGTGGCCCTGTTGGCCAGTCCTTGCTCCCAGCATGCTCAGTGGCTTTGCTGG
>NW_009623932.1:0-54985 GCF_000690535.1 Cariama cristata | reverse complement strand
AGCAGGAATTTTGGCTCAGTCTTTCTGTCTCCCAAGGCCCAGCTGGTGTTCCCTGTCCCCTGATGTTCCCCATCCCTCGCTGATGCCTGGTGCTCACACCTTCCCTCTCTCACCTTTGCTGTGGGGCCCCAGGAGAAGGAAAAGAGGTCGCTGCATCCTCCCTTCCAGCTCTCATGTATCAATCAGTGAACAGCTGCTGACACTGTGCTACCGGGAGCGAGCAAAACAAGTGCGTGTTCTGTGCAGCGGCTGCCCTGCTCTGGCTGCTACCGTACTCAAATATTTTCCATGTTCTTCAGCTCTGTGTGCATGCAGTCCTTTTGCAAAGGTGCGGGACAGTCCTCTGTGACTTCCTTTAACAAAGAGGTGAGGTTTGGTTTGTTGGTTGGTTTTGGCTTGTTTTGTTTTTTAAATTCCTGCATGCTGTGATTTCAATAGCGATAGAGTATAAACATGTCTTGGCAGATCTTCAGCTAATCTAAGTAGCCAGAGCTCTACTGACATTGGCGGACATGGACAAGTCACTACATCTGAAGACAAATACTAGACGCTCCATCCTGCTGACACAGGAGACAATGGCAAGCCTCCCGCTGACTTCATAAGAAGCAGGATCTGACATTTAGTGCAGTATCTGGAGAAGTTTGCTTATGTGGACTCTGGAGAACTTACAATAACATACATTTCATTCTTTCCTATGTGTGTCCAACTGTGAGGTCACTTGTTCAATTACACCCCTATTCTTATTCTATTGGGTAATGAGGGGAAAACAAAAGCGCGTTTGCATTTGCTTATAGCACTGGATTTTTCCCCAAAGCTGACACAATGGCTCTAGGATGTTTCGGTCTCAAGAAAATGTACCAAGCCAACAGGGGGGGGAAAAAACCCCAAAGCTGAATAGTTGTAAAATGTTATGGAAAGGATTCATGATGGGTTCCAGGGGGGTTTACTGAATGGCTTTAGGAAAGGGTAATTCTTTAAAATACTTTGAGGTGAACATGTATTTAATTATATTTCAATAGCCTTTAAAGGCCTCCTATTATTAGCATTGTTCAGTGAAAACCTCATATAGTTTTTCAAATGTACCCCTTAATTCAATCTTTTCCTGCAATTTGATTTTGAGAAAGAAACTATTTTTTAATGCTGATTACTATTTCTATGAATCTCAGGCAGGTAAAAGAAGAAGTTATTAGAAGAATTTTATTTTGATGACCTATCAGCTGCTAAAAAGCTTTAAATGACAGTGAGTGCAAAATGGTGCAATTAGGATGAAGGAAAATTTAAAGGCTGTCCTTCCAGGCTCACCGAATGTTGTGAGGCAAGTCTGAAGGAAGCAGGATGTAATCACAAATCCGTGTGAGGATGAAGTGACTGGAGCATTAGGGAAGAGGGATGCAGTGGAGGGAGCCACGGTGAGCAGTGAAGGAGTAGGGCACTGGGCTCCCTCTCTTCTCTCTTTACCAGCATAACCAAATCCAGGCTGGGTTTAGCTCTTACTTTCCAGCCTCTGCTCCCAGTGCTACAGTCTTCGCCCCATTCCACAGTCTGTCCTGTCCCAGAATATTCATGGAGTTGCATAGCATGACATTTAAAATTTAGCCCTGGGCTTATTAAATACAGGACACCAATGGATGGGGGAGCACCTCTAAAGAGTAAAGACTCAAATGGATTTGTTACTTCCTGCCTAAAAGCAGGCTCACTTACCTGTCAGCCTTCATTTCTTTTGGCAAAAGCTAAATACTTCTGGTTTTCTCTTGTCTTACACACTAAGTGATCCTACTACTGGTTTACCACCACTTCTAGTGGAAACAAAGTGGCTTTCAGGGGTTACATACCTATAATCTCACTGTATGAGTATAAGAGGATTACTTTTCATTTATTACCTAGAATCCCTTCAGGCCAGGACACAGCTGGGTTGTCTCAGCTACGTGCCATAAGAAGGTTGCTGTAGCAAACCCTTCGGCTAAATCTATGAATGCATGGCATACTTGTCTGGCTTTTGTAAAGAGGATTAGCATGTCTAATTGAGAAATGTTACCTGTTGTTCAGTCTCAGGCTGCAGTCATAGAGTCATTCCAGCATATGCTTGACTCCGCTTCTGATAATCAAGTGTAAAGAAAACTGGCTGTTGCAAAATCCTACTGCAGGAGGTTCCCTTGTGCAAAAAAGAAAGATGGTTCCTTAGAGGAATTGTCAAAAGATTGTATCCCAACCTCAAGTATGTTGCCACTTTGGCTCGGCTTCTCTGCCCGGTTTAGCAGAGACTCTGACCCCAGAGATTTTCCACTGCAATTGCCAAAGCAATTTGAGAGTGGAATATTTTGCAAATGTTTTGTGACAATTTGAACTTTTTGTAAGAGCAGCAACTAGTAGTTTTTCTTTGGACTAATGACTACCGTGCTTGTTGTATCTTTACTGCTAATTTAAATACTTTCTTTGGAGTCCTTTGTACTTTCAGAATGTGTATATAATTTTTTATAGCTCCTGCCCAGAGGCAATTGCAATGTATATTAGATAAGGTACAACACAATGAGGGGACAGTGAACAGTGCTAAGTTAAAATTATACAGCATAAAATTGTATCTGTTGCTTCAGTCATAAGGTTTTTGTCAGTTTATGCAGTTTGTCATGTTAGCCAAAAAATGGAAATGGAGTTGACAAGTCGAAAGAAGCACACTCTGAGACATAGAACAAAAAGCAGTTTTTAACATAGCTTTAATCTTTAAGCTGTTGTTAATTTGTGCTAGTTTGCTGCAAGTTGTAACATACCTAGGCCTCTCATCCACCTAATTTTATCCAGCTTCAACTGTGAATGAAGGCCGGTTCCTGGGACGAGAAAATAATTTGCCTTTATTCTTTTGACTGCACTGGTATATTTTATTTTCACTCAGTTTTTTTGGCCAAACTGACTCAACCACGCACAAGAGTGAGGTGGCCTAGCCAGGTCTTGGGAAAATCAATGAGAAATCTGAGGCTCAAAACTTTCTCTCAGACCATTTTTTTTTTTTTTTCCCCCAAGCTGTTAAAGTCTTTCCTTTGTGTCTTGCAGATGTATTTAATGTTCCTCTGACAGCAGGAAATGTGTCTGAACCTCTTCACTATTAAGGCAGTTTGGAGCAGGGCAGTTACAACGTTAGTACTGTATTACTAACAAAGCATTCTGGCTTTGACAATGATATTTGACTGAAAGTGCCACATTAAGAAATAAACTAATTTCTGTCCCTGTTCCCAGTACAAAAGCTAGTTGTCAACAAGAGTCCTGCCTGCCCTTAAAAGTTCCTAGTTTTCAATTTTTTACCCCTCAAACTCCCTTAGCATTTCAAAAGTTCTTTTGATTCACTTGTGAATATAATGACCTTTTATTTGCCTACACCTTGATTATAATGGAGTTTGCTGGAGTGGTTAAAGGATCCCTCCCCAGGGCATTTGTCATTCCTGTGCTCCAGACAATGTTTGCACAAGTTCCCTTTCATCCTCTCTGCCATTATCTGTGATTTCTGCAACATTGAGATCTCTTGCACAAGACCATCGCTGGTACAAAAGCACCATGTATAATTTTGAAAGGCATTCCTTGTCGTTGCCTAATTGCATGCTCATATTTGGGACAGGCTCTTGGCATTTTTCCTAGAAGCCAATATCCTCCTGCAGGGCCGGTACCATCCCTGGCACCAGTTTGACATCAGAGTCCACGGCCTTTCATCGGTGACTCTTTGCCATGTGCACACACACCTGCACTCTGTGTGAGCATGCTTAATAGCACCACTGGAACTTTTTAAGGGGCATACTCATTTTATGCAGTTTAATGTAGGGTTGATTACATTAAAACAGCTGCTAGAGTCAGATCACAAGGAGCTCTCAGAGCCTGTGGATCTGCCTGGGACCTCCTTTTATCCCCAGCACTTTACAATTTGAAGATCCCCTTTATGGAGCTGTTGCAACATGAGTTCACATTCTCCTGTTGTTCTCCTATTGCACGTCACCCTTTTTTCAAATTACATGCAATGGAAGTGGGCACTGCTCTCCTTTCAGATCCCAAGGAGGCTGTTGGGATGCTGAGTTGCATCCTCCATAGGGGGAGGAGGCTGTCCCAGAGGGCTGTGAGCTGCATCCACGCAGCAGGACTGCAGCTCCCGCTGGACAGGCAGAGCTTGGCAGTGTAGCACAGCTTCAGTAGCAGCCAAGTTTCCTGCTGTTCAAAAGGGCCAATTATTTCTGATTAAATTTGAAGTGAGAAGGCTGAAGGCTCCAGAAACAAAATAATCCCCGAGCTGAATCGCCATTACTAAACCTCGGGGTGTTGTGAAGGGGTACTCGGATTCTCTGTAGAGCTGGACCTGCTTTGACCTGCTCCTCTGCCCGTTAATCAAACAGACTCCTGGGCACAGCAGTTTAAGGAAGACAAAAAGGTTGTCTTTTAATAACTGGGTATAATTCATGCAGTGTATGAAGAGAGTTTTCGTAATGAATAGATTCCAACACTATTAAACATTTTCTTCAGTTTTTTGGCAACTCCAATATATCATTGTTTCACGCATCTCTGGCCCTTCCCAGGATTTCAGCTGTGCTATGTGCTAGTGGGTTTTAGGAATCAGTCTGTTTGCCTAAGTACCTATCTGTGGAGGCAGAGGAGGGTTTCCTCTGGATGGCACAGACCATGTGGGAGGGACAGCAGATGCAGCCAACCTCCTGCGCTTCAACAGCAGCAGGCAACTTCAGATGTAGCACTCTCTTAGATTTCCTTTCTAAAGGCTAAGCTAAAAACCTCAAAACAATATAAAACCCTTAAAAGTTAAACATTCACTCACTTCTGGGTAAAAGCCGCTATAAGGGTGTAACCCAGTGTTACTGTCTTACTGTTGCATACGACACACTACTGCCTTCCCATCACAGCATGTAGCACCTGCAAAGCACCGCAGTGGGAATAAAAGCTCTGTGGCCCCAAGCAGCCTCCTATGGAAGGCTATAATTCAGCAGCATCACCGTTGCAGCGCAGCAACTGCTAGGGATAACTAGAGCTATGGGCTTCCAAATGGCTTGCTCACAGCAGGGTCATGCTGTCTCATCCACACTAGCCACAGTGGGTGAGCACTGAACCAAAGCCAGCCAGGTGTTTTAAAATGAAGTCCTGGGGTCCATTCCACCTGAAAACTACATTTAGCTGAGTTGGTGGTGCAGGTGTATTGCCATGTTTCATGTCATTCGCAGGTTTATTTATAGCTAGTGATAAACACAGTTAATCAAGAGAACTTCTCACAAGTGACAAAGGTTCTGGGAAAATCAAGTCCTAGCTCTTACACAGCCTAGTAAAAAGAGATAGCAAGGTAGTATTAACATTGTGTTTTATAGGTAGTAGTATACTTATTAAAATGTACAGGAGGAGAGTTTCTTAGTGTTGTTGGAATAGTAAAACACTACCATAAACTTAGCAACTCTCCAAGTAGACATTATGGTTAATAGGTGTTACACGTTTTCATATATCTTTCATCTAAATGACGTTTTCCTTCCTTCAGGTATTCTCTTCATGTATTTATTCAGGCTTCAAAAGCAGTGATTTTGGTATAAAAGACTATAAAAAATGTTTATTTCTGTAAAACGGTGACAACCCGGCAGAACTAAAGATGAACAAGAACCAAGGATTTTGGGGTCTGGATAGGTGTAAGAACTGAACTGTACTGCAGGCTGACGTTGTCACATGTGTGCTTTTGGTTTCGGCCTTTTGAGAAATGCAGTGAAAGCCGCAAAGTTTAAATCTTCCTTTTTATATTCATGGGCTCAAAGTATCAAAATCCTTATGAGGAGTGGCTGAGGGAGCTGGGGTTGTTTAGTCTGGAGAAGAGGAGGCTGAGGGGAGACCTGATCGCCCTCTACAACTACCTGAAAGGAGGTTGTAGTGAGGTGGGGATTGGGCTCTTCTCCCCAGTAATTAGTGATAGGACGAGAGGAAATGGTCTCAAGTTGCGCCAGGGGAGGTTCAGGCTCGACATTAGAAAGAACTTCTTCACTGTTAGAGTCGTTAGGCATTGGAACAGGCTCCCTAGGGAGGTGGTGGAGTCATCGTCCCTGGAGGTGTTCAAAAAACGTTTAGATGTGGTACTTCAAGACATGGTTTAGTGCACAGGGTGGCATCAGGTATACGATTGGACTTGATGATCTTTGAGGTCTCTTCCAACCATAATGATTCTATGATTCTATGATTCTATGATCTGACTGGTAATATAATCACATTTTAGGCCAACTACTGAACACATAAGAAGTATAAATTTTAATGAAAACTTGCCACCATGTAAAGGGAAGCCACTAGGCTTTAATTTTATATAGCTTTTTTTTCCCTGAAATCTCCAGAAAAGACTGGTGGTTTTTGGTTTCAAACATTCTTCAGTAGTAGCTTGAGATATTTTTAAAGAAATCTTGATATTTTTAGGGGTACTGGACAATTGCCTTCTGAAAACCAGAACTTTTATAAATGTTTTCTGTTGTGATGAACACAGTAAATCTCTAGTTCCCTTTTGAAATCTTAACCAACAAAAAAGAAAATAATCTTTGGCTTGGTTTTGTTTTTCTTATGTTATCCATGGGCCAGATTCTGTCCCTGCCAGCCTCTGTGTCAAAACGTGTATGGAGTTTTTGGCACTAAAATCAACCCTTAATTTTTCAAGAGTTATTTGCAAGGGATCAGCATAATTTACAAAAATACAGTGATTATTTCATGTGTTTTTTTATGCCTGGCTCAGTATGCACTAATTCTGTTCTCTTGCCATCTTTCCTTCCCCAGTTGGTGTTCTGGAAGTCTAGCTAAGCTGCTTATAATAATTTTCTCATTCATTAGTCATTTATTCCATTGCTTTCCTCCCTCTCCTGATCCTGATGAGTTGCTTGCTTCATACTTTTGTTTTGAAAAATTGCATTCTCCACTGTAAGACCAACCTCCCCTGATCTGTATTTCTGTAGAGACCATATCAGCATTGATTTAAAAAAGAATCAGAATAAATGCTCGAGCTTATCTTCTCCAGTCCAGCTGCTGACCAAAGATCAGTGAATGCTCTTCAGGCCTTTGAAGCCAACAGTTCAAATTATTTTTCTGCCAACAGCAAATGGTTACCTCAGAATCAGTATTTCACGGTAGCACTATTATTTTGATGAAAGTTTAGTCTATCCTTGTGGTGAGCATATGTTAAGTTTATTGTGGTATTTTAAGGTAGGCAGAAATACTTGAAATCCATTACTCTGGGAAACCAAAGTGGCAGACAGGAATCTATGCTACATTTAGGTAACATCTTTCTATGGCCCTTTTTTCCCTTTTGGAGCAGCTCACAGCCTTAATCCTTTGCATCTTCCCAGGATCTGGGGGTGGTAGCAAGCAACAGCATTCTCTTACTCCAAAGGGAGAGTAAGTGATATGCATGGGATCTGGGAAATGTGGCAGATCAGGGAATTAAGTCTTAAAAAAGAAAAAACCCAGCTGAACATCAGACACACAGGACAGGTTGTCCTCACTGCACCAAGAGGGGGATGCAGGAGCATGCAAAACCACAACCTGGTCAAATTGTTGTGGTGATCAAGATCTCAGGCTAATGGTGGGAGGCAGGAGGAGCAGGGTGTCTGACAGAGGGACCGGTGCTTGCATCCTCATCCAAGCATCTCAGCCCTTGAGAAGGTGTGGGAGTTTAATGTTTATTTAGGAGATAAGCAAAGTTTGGTGTCTTGGGAAGACATAGTTCTCCTTCAGCCATCAGAAAGAAGTGTGGAAATGACTAGCATGCCAGTGCCTGACAGCGGGGATTTAGGGAGTCATTAGTTATTGCTCTGACTTGCTGTTTTTCCAAAGGCACCTGTCAGACCCAGCTGACACTTCAAGCACAGAGAAATATTTGGCACTAGCCATTCCTTGTAAATGTATTTTATATATTCCCTTTTCACACACTTTCTTTGTTTGCATGAGGCTTTGTATTAGCGAAGGTTCCTTGTTTTCTGCAATAATCAGCAGAGGTGCCTGAGCTGAAGCGCTATGTGCAGGCTTTGCTGTTTTGACTTTGTTTTCCACTGTCCCCCTGGACCAAGGATTAAGGCTGTTAACAAGATATCTACATTTAAATACTGCAGTTAACTGCTCCAGTTCCTGCCTGCTAGGTAGGGAGATGGGTCAGGTCCTGTTCCTCTGTTAGCTGCCCCATGCAAAAAGAGGGCGTGAGGTTTTCATTGCCCACCTACTCGTGTTGCTGAGATTATCTCCAAGAGGAGAGAAGTCTGGTCTGGGACATGAAGTTATATGTCTGCTCCACTGCAAGGTCCACTTCTCTCTGTGTTACCGCTGGGAGTTTTTGCCTGATTTAACCTGTATTTTTGATGCAGCCAACAATTATTAACAGTTTCCTCAAACTCTTTTTCCTTTGGAGGCAGCATAAAGGATCTCTGGCCTTTTTAATTTTTTTTTTTTTTTTTTTTTTAATTGTTGCTTTTACCTTTTCCAGTCCTTAAAAGACCTCAATCCCCTGCCAAAACATTGCAGGAAGAAACAGAATGTAGTTCTGCTTTACACATAGAAAGTTAAGTAGTGGCAAAGCTATCAGACAACAGTGGAGGGGTTCAAATTCTGTAAATCCTGAAAACCTCTATCCTAAAAAAACTTACTAGCTAATATTGAGAGTCCTACCTCTCCTTTGAGCTTCCCAGTAGAAGCTGGGAGAACTGCCATTTGTGTTGACTCTTTCTGCAGGAGTCCTCCATGAGCTCTGTCAATCCCAGTCTAAGTCTGCCTGGTATTATGCAGGTTTCTTTTCTGAATCAGGTTGAAATGGTACTGTGGACTTTGCTCCTCTGACTGTTCTGTCCAGAAAAGCAGTTACACTTTCCTAAAGGTCTATCTGCTTTGCAGATGGGATGCTTGAAGTTGCAGATAGGATCTGTATTTTTTTGTTGGGGAGGAAGGTGTTTGTGAGGTCCCTTTTGGAAAATGTAATCCTTGATTTAAGAACAGTTGCAGTTAATAATGACTTTCCTTGAAAAAGGCATAACTGATTTTGCACTGAAGTCCTTTTGTCTATTTTAACCATCTCAGTGGTGGCTTTACTTGCCCAATGATTCCCTGAGAAAGAAGTTCCTTCAGTTTCTGGTTTTAAGACAGAGAAATAATTCTTGAGTCATGATGAACAGAATTGTTGAGTTCCTTCAGCCATAGCCTGCTTTTATCAGCTTCTTGACTCCCCAATACCCTCAAACTCTTCCCTAACTGCATGGATGACCTGTTCTTCATAGGGATGTCAGCTTGATGAGATCCATGTGTGATCTGTTTTAAAACAATGAGTATTTTAATACCTCTGCTACAATCCCCAACTGGTTATTTTTGTAAATATTTGGAATAACTTTAGTTCTTATATTCCTTTAGTGAGAAGCAGGTGAGAATTGCAATTTCATCTCTATTGTCTTCTGTGGGTTGCTTTTTTTCTCCAACAATATCATCAGTCCCTGTAAAACTTGCACCCAGCTTAAAATGAAGATACTAGCTTGCAGACTGGTAGTCTAGTCACATTTCTTCTGAGATGTTGCATGTGGCTATAAAGAGAAAAAGCCTCTGGGCTGTTCTCCTTTTCATCCATGCGTTGCACCTCCTGCAAGCACCATCCAGCTTTGCAAATTCAACATTTGTGACTTTGCATTGCCTTGGTCTCTTTGTTCCCAGGCTGGCAGGCTCGTGCACGGGATCCCTCTGGCCTTTTGAGCCATGCTTTCTTGGCCTTGCTGGGTCACTCTAATGATGCAGAGAAACCTCACTGATCCAAAACCTGGGAATATACCACTTTCTTGGCCACTGAAACTTGTAGTGCAAGTAAAGGCAGCGTGAGGGTTACGTGTGCAAATATGTTCTGTGTTTTCTTAATATGTTCTAATGTTCTTTAGCAAAAAACCAGCATATTTGGAGTAGGTGAAGCAACAACTTCAGAATGAATGCATTAAACATAAAAAGTCACTGCAGGTTTTCTCTGTCAAAAGTAAAGCATTAAATTTACATGGGCTGTGTAAATATGCAAAGCAAGAACACTGCAGGCAAATGTTTACAGACACATGTTCAGCCAATATCATTGTGTTCCAGCAGAAAGCAGAAATGCCAAATGAGAAGTCCTGGGTGGTCATTTATTTTGTCAGATGCTGTGAGTCTGTGGAAAAACATTAAGTGAGCAGTGTTTGTTCTGGGCTGCTGTAAAAGACAGGCAATGCACCCATCAAATATTTCAGTAGCAGCTCTATAGTTTACTTGTTAGCTGATGTCCATATCATTACCCTTGCCTGATATTTCAACATCCACATAGTTATCTCTCATGCACAGATCTGCTATTCCACCGACTATTATTTCAGGGGAGGCTGTGTTGTTGCATTACAACCAAAGTCATTGCCATCCTTACTTAGTGAAACTTTCTCAGCTCTGTTTGCCATGGCTTCACCTGATCATGGCAGCACACCCTACACCAGGATCAGTGTCAGCATGGGCACTTACACCAGTCACGCAGAAGAAATTCAGGCTAGATGCTATTCCATGCTTTGCCTGCCAAGTGGATTCAGTCTTTCATGGTTACAGCCCTGAAAACTTTTACAGAGTTTCTTTTCCTAATAAAGATGTGCCTGTAGCTCATAAGATTTTTGAACATCTTTGGTATATTCCTTAGGATCTTTGGACCTTGTGGAAGCCAAGCAGTGTTTCCCACTGGGGTCTCCTCCAGCAAGGTGTGCTTGCTTGAGTGATAACATGGTCCAGCAAGGGCTTGCAAGGGACATCCTCCAGAAAATGAGGGGATTTTATCAGCGAACTTTTCTCCACTATTGAGCTGTAGGTCCAGTAACAGAAGAGCTGAAGAGGCAGGATGTGAAGTCTGACCTTACTTGGGGACATCAGTCTGTCTAAGAGCGTGCAGACTTGGGTCTATGGCAATCAGGAGCTATGGCAAGTGGAAAGTGTCTGGAGCAGTAGTGTCTGCAAGAAGAACGATACTTTCAGTGCTTTAAAGTTTACATTCTTTAAACTGTCTCCAAGAGGTAATACATTGCAGACTAAGTGTATTTTATAACAGCCAATATTAAATTCTGACTTATTTCACACATAGGCAGTTTGTGATATGGTTTTGCCTTGAAGAATTAGAGATCTCTGAGATGGAGAGACTTTGACCAAGAAGTGGCAATTTGTATTTATTTACTCTTACTCTTACTGAATCTCTCAAGGTAGATGTGGCTGTTCTTGACTTCACCTGCCATAGCATCCAGGTGCAACAGTTCTTGGGAGAAGCTTACCAAATGGAAATCACTGTCTTTGACTCAGCAGATGCTCCAGTGCTGTACAGCTGTCTGAAGGAATGAGTTTCATGTGATGGCTCTGACCATCCCCCCATTCCCCGCGCAAAAGCTTCTTCTGCATTTGAAATGCCAACCAAATATGACTGCAAAACAGAAGCTGCCTAAGTTGCTGCAGGTTTTATGGGAAAAGTACCTGTATGTAGAAGAGAGAGACCTCTGTCACCATCCATCCACGGAGGAAAAGCCAACAGATTCAACTGGTCTTGTTCTGCACCTGGCTGGTCAGTGAGCTCCCGAGTGCTGCTGGAGGCCCAGGTCATGGGTGCTGCTCCTTCAGCCGAGCAACTGGAAGTGGAGGGGGTGAGGCAGCTGCAGGAGAGGGGGCTTTGCAATGTCCACTGTGTGTGGAGCAGCTGCCAGACCCAAGCTCAGGCCCATTCTTGCACCGTCTGCACCTCTGCTGCCACTGCAGAGCAGTGGGAGATGTTTTCCTAGGGCCCTTCTGCACTCAAAAAGGAGGGTAACTCAGCTGGGCTGACTATCTGCTGCAAGTCCCTGTTTCTCTCTGTTCCTTTCATATTTTGGTGCAACCCCCCCCCCCGCCCCGGGCGAAACGAATCTGAACTTTGGCCATTAGGGCAGCAAGCCTGAACCCTTCAGGCTACAGAAAGGCATGTTGGTGTCTCATTGCCTTCAGAAGTGAGGTCAGCAGGCTGTGGCACAATGGAAGTGTGTCACCTCCTCATCTGGGCAGGTCTTTGCTGTCCATACTGTTGGTTTGTAGTGGCACCTTGGGACAAACCTTGGGGGAGCTCTGAGTGTGCGTACCCTCTGGGCTGCAGTGTCTCAGACCTGAGGCAGGTGCTGGGCTGTAAGAGACATGAAAGATTAAAAACCTGGTGAAATTTACTGGTTAAAAAACCAGGCACTCATTGGATTAGGTAAAGATTTGAGGATTGTATTCTGGACCCAGTTCTGCCTAATTTCAATTCCGAGTGCTTATGTCCTTATGTGGATTCTCTTGGAGTGCTTCAGTTTCAAGTATGAATATATAAGAACAGAAGTTAAGTGTCAAAACCAACTGGTGAAGCTGGCTGTTCCAGCTGGGTAATGTCGCACTGTTGTTCTGTGTGTCTTCTCTTCCCTCCTCTTCCTTGCTTTCCACATTTCTTACATCACTTTTTTCCTTCCTGCAGGTATAACTGACAGAGATGGGTACTGAGGAAGAAATATATTTTTTATTTTTTTTTTTTTCCATAGCCATAAAAATAGTTCACTTGGTTTTAGTAGCAGTACATGGATCTAAGTTCAGCATCCTCTCCAAAATAGACAATGAGCAGGAAGTACTCAATTTGGCAATGCATTTGGGGTTAGAAACATTGCTGTTTTCAAAGCTTTTCACCAGAGTCATTAATTAAGTGCTAGAACAGAGAGCTTCAACCAAACAAATCTAGGGGAAATTACATTTCTCTTTCCTGACCTATATAAAAGGCATTTGTACTTAAATCATATTGAAAGCTTTAGTGACCTGTCTCCCAGTGGAACATGCATAAAACATAAATGTCCTGCAATAAGATTGTTGCTTACTATAACTTAGTAGAATGTGGCTGTGTTTCCTCTACTTTGCAAGTGTTTAGTGAGAGTGTTTATGGGATCAGAGTCTAAGCAAGGACAGCGCAGATATGGAGTTTCATTTTTCAAATCTGAGACTATGAAGGGGCAAACTTTCTCCTAAAGGGTAGGCTTATCCCATCTGTGAACAAAGACAAATCCATCCCATTCCTGTTCAGTCCCAACGACTGGTGTCGTGATTAACTCCAAAGCCTTGCTTGCGTATACAGTCCAAATATACAAAATTACTGGGGGAATAGCTTAAGATTCAGCTGAGTCTGAGAGAACTGGGTAAACAATATATCAGAGGGCTGAAGTGTCAGAGTATTCCTTGTCTGTGTTATTGACTGTGATTCAATAATCACAGCCAGAGGAGAGATGGTCTGGTTTTCATTTAACGTGTAAGTGGACCATGCCTACCCAAATAAGGGAAAAGCCTCAGCATGTTGGATCTCACAGTGGGACGCAACTGCTGCTACACTCCTGGATCCACGTGCATGTGCTGATGTGACCTGGCTCCATGTGGGGTCCATTTATCGGGGAGACCAGCTTCATCTTCCCTGGCTCTGGGTGTGTGCAAAAGGAGCCGTGAGTTCCCCTGCTCCTGTGTGTGCAGCCAGGGGACCACATCACAGCGGGACACCTTGGAGCAGTGGTGGGGGAAACGACACTGAAGCACATGGCTCCTTTACTGGGGTCTGGGAAGGAGCCCCTTCAGTAACTCTGAGCTCTGCTGTCCTCTGCAGTGACAGTTCATAGAATCATAGAATGGTTTGATTGGGAGTGACCTTAAAGACCATCCAGTTCCACCCCCCCTGCCATGGGCAGGGACACCTTCCACTACACCAGGTTGCTCAAAGCCCTGTCCAATCTGGCCTTGAACACTTCCAGGGATGGGGCATCCACAGCTTCTCTGGGCAACATGTTCCAGTGCCTCACCACCTTCATAGCAAAGAATTTCTTCCTAATATCTAATCTAAATCTTCCCTCTTACAGTTTAAAGCTGTTGCCCCTTGTCCTGTCACTACATGCTCTTGTAAAAAGTCCCTCCCCAGCTTTCTTGTAGGCCCCTTTCAGGTACTGGAAAGAGTTGACCACACGGATGTTCATACTCTAACATGCAAACACCATGACAGTGTTTCTGCCTCAAAATACTACATGTTCCCCTTCACTTCCAGATCTGCACTGTCTGTTTGGCTTTATCTGTGGGTAGAACAGATGCACCTCTAGCTACCATCGGTAATAGGCTCTCTGCCTCCATTCCCTCCGCATGCTACTGTGATGTGCAAGATGGGTCAGAGTACGTTGCTTAAAGAATTCACTGCCTCCTCCTCTGCCCATGGTCAGAAATTGCTGCAGCTGCTGTGAGTGATGTTAGTTCTTGAACAAATTGCGACTGGGAACTGCTGCTCTGTTGCTTTCTTCCATTACCCTTCTTTATTATACTCCAACAAATTTCTTGTTACTGCTCCTGTGTCCTAGATGGGTGATCTCTGGCAGCAGTTGCCTTTCTCATGCAAGACAATTTGTTCTTTCACTCTATTTTCATTGACTACTCATCCCTTTATGTAGCCTGCTTCATGAGTCATTTTACCTACCTGCAACCAGTATGGTGTGCTATCCATCAGTTCCTTGCTTGGCCTTTTATTGCTGGATTTTTCTCTCAAGGACTCCTCCTAATGCCGGAATACTTCATCAATTTTCGATTTTGCAAACCACAAATTGTCACATAGCTGCAGGACCTGGAAATAGAACAACTACATACTCTCTCCTAGAAGTACTCATATGGAGTTGGAAGGGAACTAAGGCTGAAGTTGCTAGCAAGTCCTTTATAATTGCTTTCCATGAACATTTAACCAACCAGATTTTACTCTCATATACATTTGTTAATTTCAAAATTGTTCAAGTGTACTCAGTGGATGGCGATTTGTTGTATAGATGGAGCAGGACATTGCTCAAGATGGGAAAAGATTCTTCAAATCTTGTCACCACTGCCCTAGCAGGGTGGCATGAGGTCCCAGACATAAACTCGGTCACGCTTTCACGGATTTCTCCATGATTTTGTCTGGTCAGCCAAATTACAGGTTATTATCTCACACAAATCTCTCTTAGTGGTACACTGAGAACTGGAAGTTAAAATGCTGAAATCTATTGCTAGCCTGTTACAGGCAATTTTATAAGTATCCATATAAAAGATCAGTTTTGGTATTAACTCTGGACAATGTTAACTCGAAATGAAATAAGTAATAGTTGTGATTTGCCTTTCTTGGACTGAAGATACCTAAAATTATCATTATTTTTTGCAAGTGGAATGAATACCAGCCAGGTTTGGGGCGTAGGAATAGCCATGCAGGATTAATGATATGAACAGCATGTCTTGTGTCCCTGAAATGAAGCTCAGTATAATCTCAATTGACCTTTCTGTCTCCTCATCTGAAGGAGACCACAAGAGGTTTTTTGCTTCTGTCCTTCCCCCTGGAGTTTTTTATACAATATCAGAAGAGAAAGTGCAAAATTCTTCTGTTTCTTTATCACTGTGGTCCCAGAAGGGAAGGGTACACCCCGTGAAAAGATGATAAAACCAGTCTTTGGCTATTCAACTAACCTCTCTGGTATACCTTCCAACACAAATGGCAGTATGTTTTGCAACCCAGATGGCACAACTCCATTCGCAAATTAATTCAGCCTGTGAAATTCATCGTACATAAGTCATGACTGCTGCAAATTGGAGCTGAGTGCAGGTCACCTACCTCTGAGCGGGCAGCTGGGCATCCTGCACTCAGGACTCTGAGCAATCTGGTCTCTCTAAGCATTGGTGTGAGTGGTCATAGGTCCGTGCCAGAGGGTCCAGAAAGTCTGTCTTGTTTCCCCAGCTGCTGGGCTGAGTTATTTATCTGACCTTTCAGGACTTGTAAAGTGCACCCATACCACTCCAGGATATATACTTTCCCTGGCATGTTCTATTATGTTGGAAATGCTGGTTATTAAGGGGGAAAATAGCTGGGGCTGTTTTAGCATGAAAATTATAAAAAATCAGGTCCTTTTTTGATCTGCTGCCATTCAGATTGCATGCAGCTCTTTGTTCTCATCTAGATACATAACTATTGCCACTATTTTAGTATTTTTCTTGGTTCTAGTATTTCTCAAGGATCACAATCTCATGAAATGCTTAATAAAAAAACAGCCAAAGAAAGGTCTTCCAAAATGTCCTGTACATTCAATCAAATGTTTCTATGCCTGTTCTATTAATATGTACTTTCCATCCTGAAACACCATCATATAAATCAGTGCTTCAGCCAGCTGAATTAAGCATCTGCCTTGGGACACAATTACCAAGTAGTCCTTCTCTGTACATTCCAGTCTTGATTTAATCCAGGTTTAGCTCAGCTTTGCATTAGCTGATTGGGAACAGATTTAAGCTAAAGTGGACAAAGGCACTCTTAAACTGGATCAAGGATGTTCATACAGAGTATCACATTAGCTAGCCTGAATGGATGCAAAGTCTGTGT
Source organism: Cariama cristata (assembly GCF_000690535.1). Classification (NCBI taxonomy): domain Eukaryota; kingdom Metazoa; phylum Chordata; class Aves; order Cariamiformes; family Cariamidae; genus Cariama; species Cariama cristata. Next base: position 38,589 of record NW_009623932.1, on the reverse strand, counting down.
GTAGAAAACTTCTTTATTAATGTTCATCTGTGACATCTCCTTTCCTTTTTACTGAGCCTCTCCCTGCTGTCACGTTTATCTTCTTTCTGCTGCTCCATGCCTGTGGTGGAATGAATGTGATATTGGGTCTCAAACTTCAGAGAAAGCTATACACAGTCAAAATTTTAGTCCTTTTAACAGCAATGAAAGCTTGTCAGAGGTCAGTTCTCCCCCTTGGCAAGAAGATGCATGATGATATCTTTATCCCTGAGCATTTGTGAGGTGGCTCTGTGGGCTTGGGCACTGGGACTCTTCCAGCACTGAGCAGAGGACAATGCCCTGCTGAGATAGGCCTTTCAGCTGTGGTGTCACTCACCCCTGTCAGGGCTCAGTGGTGTTGTCAGCTCCGTGGTACAAAGGCGATGCAATAAGCCCAGAGCATACTGGCTGCTCTCACTGCAGAAAGCTCTGCTGACTGCATCTGGACCATTTCCCTAGTGGGAGAGGGCCCCTTCCCAATGGGAAGGAGGTGTGCTTTGTCATCTGCTGCTTGCCGAAGTGGGCTGCCGCTCATGCTGGACCATCTTCACTGGAAATGGAAACATGGGACATAACATAGGCCACAGAGAAAATGAAGTCTGAATTTCATAAGCAGTGGAAAAGGAATAATGGGGCAGACAGGGGAGGCCTCAAAGCAAATTTTCATGTTCATGCTTGGCAAAAGTAATAGCAGTGTTTGAGTGGGCAGCTGCACTGCTTTTGTCTAACAGGAGTTACATTTCATGGCAGGATAGTAAAACATGGGTCTTGGCATCACTGTGCCCATGAGAAAGTTAAGCTTTAGCAATGCAGGTATGAGGAGGCCCCAGTGACCTGTGCAGTGAATTTTCTGGATGGGAGACTCTCTAGTGCCCTATTGCTTTCAGTACAGAAATAAGCTCTTGCCGCCTTCTTTGTGGGGAATCCAATAGGTGTAAGAAGAGCTGCCCACTCAACAATTTTTGAGGTTCACTCCAGAAGCAAAAAATTTTGCTGGGAATGTTGGGTTTTTCTTTGGAAAAAAATCAATAGAATTTTGTTTTCCATTTCTTTACCTCTTCTTTTTTTCTGTTTTGCTTGTGAAAAGATAAAGAAGTGAGTATGAAAAAAACCTCCAAAGCTGCTGAAAAACTGACAGTGTTTGGACAATGCCAAATAGAGTAACAAAATTTGCAAAAGTAACAAAAAAAGAAAAAACAGTCTTTTTTTCATGAACTCCATCTCCATTCCCAGTTGATGCTGAATTATCACATATTCAAGAATGTTTGTTCAAAGAAGAATTTTCCATCTCTTTCGATGGTGCTGTGGAGCAGACAGTCTGGGTGCAACGGGGCGGCCTGCTTGCCCATCTCCAGTCAGGGATGCGTGCTTTGCTGCTCCCTGCTCCTTTGGGTTAAAAAGACTGTGAAAACAATTGTCAGAAAATTAGCCTAGCTTACTGCCAGGGTTGGATTTTTGAACTAGTGACACAGGATCTGCAATTTATTATCAGTCTTCTGTGTTCTGGATATTGCCCAGCAATTGTATTTTATAACTAGGTCAAAAATATGCATGGGTAATTTAATAGTCAGTTGGAAATTGCCAGATACTGGTCTGTCCAGCACAGCAGTCCGGAGTGCAGAGGCCAGCACCTCACCCTTGGAAGGAAGAGGGAGAAATAAATCTGCAATGGGCGGTCAGGAAACAGTCAGCCAGCTGGGAAGCTTTGATTAACCCCTGTTACCAAATACATGTTTGATGCTACATTATAGTCCTTTTTTCTTCCCTGATTCATATGAAATAGCTTATTGTACATTGTTATTGTGAACATTCTCATTATTCATGTATATTTGAATCATATTAAATTGTTGACATCAGTGATATCTTCTAGTCATGTCTTCTGTAGGCTAATTAATGCTGGGAAATCTAGGATTCCTGGTATATGATGAGAGTTATTATACATTAATGATTATGTAGATATTAATCACATTTAATAGCAAATATTTTTCTCAGAACCCAGTTGTGTATGTACAGTGCTAAATGCATGTTGGACACTAGTTTGCAGCAGTTCTCATTGTACTCCATCGGAGTCCACAGAAACACTCCCTGCTTTGAAAATTTGCCCACTTAGCTGTGTACCTGGGAAAAGGATCTGCTGCAATTTTAGGCATGCTTTTTTGAAGGTCAGAGGACTGTTATTTGCAGAAGCAACAATTATAAAATCTCTCTTTTGTTAGCAAAACTGTTTTCCTTTTAGTTACTGTGTTTAGTCTCTGTAAGACAGCTGTTGCTGCGTTTGGAATGGACCCCTCAGAAAGCTTCCCATCACCGCAGATAAGGGAGCTATAATGAGCTATAGAGGCAGTGGCTTCTTTTCTTTTAATTCCTCTTTTAATTTCTCATTGCTACAATAAATGATGTTTTTCTTTCTGAAGACTTACAAGCTCAGCACAGTTGGGCTAGGTTTGCAGAGAAAGCTGCATTGAGAGACCTTGAGGACGACAGCAGGGCATGCCTGTAAAATGTTCACTTGAAACAGGTAGGAAGCCCCAACATGCTCCAGCAATCAGTGAGAAGTCTGTTGACTGATTTAAAAGCAACTTGGTTGAACCGTGAAAAGCATGAGTCACAGATCATGATGACCCATGCATAACAGCCTTTTAATTATTTGAACATTATCCTCCAGTTTGAAGCAAGTTGAAGAAACTGGATCACCCTGTTTATTTGGATAATGAAATCTTTCTGCTGTCCCTTCCCCGGGCACCACCGGTGCTTGGGTGAAAATCTGACTTCACTGAAGCCAACGACACAGTCCCTGTTGGTTTAGATGGAAACAAGCCTGCACACCTCAATATTACTCTGTTTTCTTAATTCTCAGTGATTTCTCCTGCATTTTCAGAGCTCCTTTCTGGCTTCTCCTTACATCACAACCATAACAAGCCCAGCACCTTGGTGTCCCTTTTGAAACATTCTCTAAATGAACCTTCTTAAAAAAATGAAGGCAACCTCCTGTGGCTTTCCTTGCTGGGCAAGGAGGTGTCTTTCCAGGGTGTGGGGAGCCTCTGGTGTGTGCTACCAGCTGCTCTTCAGCAAAGGTTTCAGCTGGAAAAGGCAAAAGCCAGTAACTTTCTACTCTTATGTCCTTACCAGTGGCCGGAGCATGGTACTCTCCTCCCAGGTGATGTTTTGGGGTGGCAGGGAAAGGGCCAAGCAGCTAAGCCCAGCATCTGCTCAAGCTAAAAGTTGAATTCAGGCACGAGATGGGGCTGAGAAGGAGGCAGAGGGAGCTCTAGGTCTCCCAGTCTGCAACCAGCTAACACAAACCATAGCTGGTTGGAAAATCAGGTTTTGTCAAGTTTTGACAGGCCAAGTTGTCTTCCTGCACACGGGCTGGCACCAGATGCGATTGAGCCACTCATCTCTGACCCTGGCTTAAGTGTACAAACTCTGATTTTTGTCCTGGAGCTCTCTATATTCTTGGCCCCTTTGACTTTTTTATGAGTTGTATGATAAACAAACTGCCTCTGTCAGAACCTCTGTCAAGCATTGTTTGCCTGGAGAGGGCTGGTTACCCCTGGCCTTAGAGGTGCTCAAAGGCCCTAGGCACCTTAGTCTAGCATCAAAGCTGGATCCAGCTTCAGAGCTGGGCCTGCCCTGAGAAGAGATTTGGGCTTGAGGACCCTGAATGGTGCCATGAAAATAAATGTTTTTGCAGAAATTCTGCCCTTGTTCTGTGAGAGCTGCAAGTAGCAGAGAGCATTTCAATAGATGTTTTGTGCATAAGTGCATTTTATTGACTCTGTACAGGACAGTGCTGCAAATCTAGAACTGGTTGTATTCAGCTCAGTTTTCTCTGTTTATACAGATTTCATGGGACTGTCAGCTCTAGGGAACCTCAGATTGCACATGCATTCAAAGCAGGCTGACTTTATGTGTTGAGACAATTGTGCTTTACTCAGACTGGAATTCAGTTGTTTTGTTTTCATTGAACTAGATGAAATATTATTTTTTCTTACTCTTTTAGCCCAGTCATTGTTGGGTTTTAGTCCCTTGCAGTGAAAGGAGGAATAGCTCTGTGGGTTAAATAAGGAAAGGAGGTGTGTGGGTGGATTGATGACATACTGCAGTGAGGTGGAGGTGAGCCGGTAACCAAATCCAGATCATTAGGGAGGCCATCACAACATCCCTAATGTTATTACCCTGTTGTTCTTACATTGCATGACCCATCCATAGGTTGCAGAGTGAGATTAGAGGAGCATTTATTCCCGTCTTTATGAGGAATCAAAAAGTCACTTTTTGCTGATGCTATGGTGCTGCTGCTTCACGACATAGTCCTTGCTGCCCCCCAGTTCTCATTGCTCCTTTCTTCTGCACTGTGTTTGTACCACTCCTTGTGAAACTGGATTTGAGACCTAATTTGGTTGAAAAATGAAGCTTTGGGTTTACTTGCAGTTACTTTTCCACCAGATCAGCTCCCTGCTCTGACTATTGGTGCAGCCACAGGCTTGGTAGCTCTGGCACAACGAGGAAGTGGGAACATGGGGTCAGAGCCACCCCTTTCTGCAGGAGCCAGGCAGTGTCAGCACGGGGTCCCCGAGGGCAGGGGAAGCGCTGGGCTGAGCCGGCATAGCCGGGGCCATGCTATCGCTCTTCCACCAGCCCCACTGCTGCCCCCACACCCACGCTGTCCTTGGGGTTTACCCCTATGAGGGGAACCCTGTGCCTGTGCAGGCTCAGGCTAAAAAGGCATCCCCTTCCCCCAATATTGCAAGTGTGCCTATGGGAGGCACAGACACAGGGAACGGGGTGCTGCCAGTCAGTGCAATGGGCCCCCTGGTCCCTGTTAAATGCTGGCTCCGTGGTGGAGCAGAACTAAGATACACCAGCTGGTAGATCAGGGTACCTTGGGGGTTTTGTCTGCTTATCATTTGCCTGTGCATGCCACAGCTCAGGGTTTGCCTTATGTAGGATAAAGCATTGCAAAGATTTTTTTTTCTTCGCAGTCAGGATTTTGTGAATGCCATTGTGACCATAATTGCTCTGCTGACCTCAAGTATTGAAATGTGGTCTTTAATTACATGAAAGCCATTTACATTAGCAACTACCTGACACCTGTGAATTAATTACTATGAACTAAAAATTATTTAGAGGGTCACTGTGAATATCATGTTGTAGCTTTATATTACTTAAGCCTCTGGAGCACAATGAGTTCACAGCTGCATTGTTACTTAAACCCATTCAAATAATGCCTCTTGTTTTTGAAATGTGGAACTAACCACGAAATGCCCTGATTCATGGTATTTCTGTGCGCACATGTTTGCAACAGGTGCCCTTTTTACAATTGTATCCCCCTATCCTCCCTATACTGTCATAGAATCATGGAATGCTTTGGGTTGGAAAGGACCTTTAAGGGTTGTCTACTCCAACCCCCCTGCAATGAGCAGGGACATCTTCAACTCAATCAGCTTGCTCAGAGCCCCGTCCAACCTGTCCTTGAAGGTTTCCAGGGATGAGGAATCTACAGCCTGTCTGGGCAACCTGTTCCAGTGTTTCACTACGCTTATCATAAAAAATTTCTTCCTTATATCTAGTCTGAATCTACCCTCTTTTGGGTTGAAACCATTACCCCTTATCCTATCACAACAGGCCCTACTAGAAAGTCTGTCCTCATCTTTCCTGTAAGCCTCCAGTAAGGACTGAAGGGCCGCAAAAAGGTGTCCCAAGAGCCTTCTCTCCTCCAAGCAGAACAGCCCCAACTCTCTCAGCCTGTCCTCACAGGAGAGGATGTTCCACATCCTCTTCTCATCCTGCGGATCCTGACGCAGTGCCACCCATGGCAATCATGCCCACGTGGAAAGCAAGAGGAAAGGAGCTACTGCAAACCCCATCTTTCCCACCAGCCCTGGACAGGGACATGTGTACAGGCCATGCCCCGGCTGAGCACCCCATTGGGCACCCAAGGGTGTGGGGTGCAGGACAGGGTGCTGGCTGAAAGGGCAAGCTTTTTTGCTTGGGAGGGCAGTGGAGACTTGTATTATATATTCAGTATTTTGCAATCAAAACCAAATGTATTCCCACAAGATTAACTTAGTACAGACTGTGCATGCTAATCTCTTTTAAAAAACACTATTCAAAGCATGGATGGGGCCCAGGGCACCTGAGAGCCCTGCCTGTGGCTTGCAGGGAAACTTGTTGGGTTTTGTTACCTTTAGCTAACCAATGCAAACGCCATCCCACGCACCTTTTCAGGCATTTCCAACAGAGGGGCTTTGCTATAAAATAAATCAGATTGTCCTCTGAAGGGGAAAAATAAATCCCCCCAAATGGCATTATTTTGAAATTTTTCAATAAAACTTTTAATTTCCTTTCTACATAACCTTAGGCCAATCCCTCCACCCCCACGTATCTGCTATGATTAAAGATAGGTAGGAAATGGCTTGGAGGTTTCGAAACAGAGGCATAGCCCTGCAGGAAAAAAAAAAATAAAAAAGGAAAAATCCCAAGAGTATAAAACTTGTAGAATTTCAGTATCAGGGGTTATTATTTTTCATATCTTCTCATACATTTGAGAAATAGAGTTCAGGAATGAAAACATCTTTCACAGACACCAAATTATTTAAAAAATTTTGCCTGAAAATGTTACGACATTATTTACAATTTCTAGATAAGCAGCTAGAAGCTGTGATTTCCCTAACTTTTGAAGAAAACTTATTAAGTGTTTAAATTGCAAGTGGGAAAAGCAATGCACAGAAAATTCATGTGTTTCCCTTCACCCTCCCATACCCACTCTGCAAGCTGCCCCTTGTCCTTTCCCCTTACCTTCTTTTCAGCTCTCAAGATCTGAACCATCCTTACCTTTCTTACTGCTGCCTAAGTTCTGTCTGCCCTGAGATCACTGAGAAATAAAAAAACCCAATGGCTTTTTTTGTGTAATAATACAACATTTTAAATTTTGACTAAAAACATTAAAATGAGAAACAGTGATTTTCTATACCCTTTTTTGCCACATTGCTTAATAGCACTGACCTAGGAACTACTGTTTTATGATCTTGTTTTTTAGATTAGTCTTCTTATTGCTAGCTCAGTAAAGCTGTGAATTTCTCCTAGTTCCTCATGCCAAATATTAGTCTGAAAAACTTGTTCCTTTACAGTGTTGCCTTTCTGTGCCTGACTGTTCCTATGAAGGTATGATACTGCTGCTGTTGATTTTATTTGTGTTTTTTTGTAGGCAAGCCTGGAGAGCTGTGTGTTGCCCATGGTTCTGTTGTGGAAGGGCTGTGCACACCTGGCTAACTGCTCCTGAAGCGTTGTGCTGCTGCTTCTGCCGCTTGTTGGACTAACTGTAAAATTGGAGGGAAGGGAGGAGGGATATTCGCTGGGACCTGGTCTGCAGATGGGTTTTTCATATGAATAGAGAAAAAAAGGTGACAATAAAGTCACGTTAGATGAAGGAAACATTTTGCTTTGCCTCAGTAGAAAATATTTGTTTCTTTTCCTTTAACCATTTAAAAACATAAACTTTAGATAAACAAAACATTTCTATAAAGTCAAAGGAGTTCATGTACAGGATGTTGAAACTAAATATTTACTGCTCATGAAAGAGTTGGCTGAGCCAAAACATCTAAATTAATTCAATCTATAGTTTTCTGAGTGTTTCAGAGAGTATGATTATGTATTTATACCCTTCTGTCAAAAGTCCCTCCTCCTCTCCTCCTGTTTAATGGGAAGAAAAGGGAAATTCATTTTGCAGATGGAAAAGGAGGGCAGAGACAGGGTGGGCAACTAGTCCCAAGGGGTTGGTAGAAGCAAGAGTCACCTTCAGCTCCCTGCTCAGCCTGGGACTGTAATGTCACTGAAGCGATTTGGCTCCTTACCAGGTTTGTAGGTGTAGTTCTGACCTCTGTGAAACCTTTGCGGATGCAGTTTGTATGGGTGATACATTTTGCGTGGCCAGCACTGCTGACAGCGGAGTTGCAAACTCACCATGCAGGACAGGCTCACCCTGCATTTCTGCCTTGCTTCCGAGGGGAAACGATAGCTGTTGCAGATGGCGGCTGCACCACCCCGTCTCCTCTGCCCCTCACTTCCAACTCCAAAGTTCAGAGGTTAGTAAAGCAGAGGGGAGCGATTTGTAATTGATTCTGCCCTTTCCCATTGCTCATGGTGGATCAAAGCCTGTGGTCTCGGTCCAGGGAGATCCCCTGTGGGTACGGGTGGAGATGTTCTCATAAGGGCTTCAGGTGTCTAAGAGCGACCATCTGCCTCCAGACTAAGGAAAATAAACTCCAGGTGGCGTTTCAGAAAAGGTTGACGATGAAATTCTGATGTCTGTGAAGCACAGATTGTGATGAATGAGGAACTATTTATTCCCAATGTGCAGTTATGAATGTTTGTACTAGAAAAGTGATTCTAAGGATTGCAAACACTATTACAAATGCCACCACACTGTCCAGTCAACGGTAGCTCATGAAGTGTCCCAGAAAAGCCTACAACTCCTGCTTGATTTGCCACGTGTCCTTTAATACAGAATCACCTCTCAGTTTAAAGACACTGCATGGCTTTTAAACATGAGGGTTTCATACAAAAAAAAGGTTATGGAGTGTGTGGTTTGCATCCTGCGGCCTGGGTTGCCCAAAAAATGTATGTTTAAAGTACACAGATTTCTAAATGCTTATTTTTTAAATTTATACTTCCATCAAAATTTGTAAATCTAACTAAATAAAAATAAAATATATATTCTACATTTATAATAAATATGACTGCCTTGCACCTGGCAAGTAAATTTGCCCAAATTACAGATTTTTATAATGGACAATTGACACAGACACCAGTCATTGGGCATGAGATGTGGGCTAGCTCAGTGGAAGCCACTTTCATGGTGATTTATGTTTGTGTTCTGAGCAAAAATCCTTATGGGATCTCAAGGGTTAGCACATTATTCATAGTCCCCAGCACAAGTCTTATCTGAGATCAGTAGAAAAATTCCAGTGGGGTTCAGATCAGATTATGAAAAACCTCTCTGAGAGGCATTTTTGACCTCTCTCCGTTCTTAAGAAAGAGCTGGGTAGAAAAATTAGGAAGGTTAAAGAAGAAGGAGCTTGTGGAAAATGTGATGTTCTCATCAAAGGGATGGGGATAACTACTGAGCTTTAACCACAGCATGGGGTTCGTCCTGAGCTATGGCTCTGCTGTGCAGGGAACGTGCTGGCTTTGCAGGTTGTCTTCACAGGTTCTGCAAAAGATGCTGCTGCCAGGGTGCCTGGCCTGGATAAAGAGAGAAAGGAGGGAGAGGCAGCCTCTGTATTGCCTGTACCAGGATTTTATCCACCAGCCCTGCTTCTCGCAAAAGCAGGGTTTGCCTCCTTTCCCCCTCTGTTGTACTTTAGGCAACTTTGTAAAATGGCTGTGGTATCTGCAAACAGGCACTCTGGCCAGTGCCAAGATTTTTGCAGGTTTCAGAGCAAAGTTGAGCTTTAAGGCAGGATTCAAAGAAGGATGAGAAGATAATGCCATAGGTATTTAAATAAGGAAGTTATCTGGCAGAAACGAAAGTATGGAAGGAAGAGCAAAAATTTTGGTTTGAAAATGCCTTCCTGGAGGCAGGAGTCAGCAAGTGAGAGGTGAGTGATAGTTGGGGTAGAGCACAAGGGGCTTTAAAGCTGAGGTGAGGCACTTATCCTGGATTTGGCAGGCAAGGACTAGCCCATGGACATGTCTTAACATAAATAAGCAACTGGAGAATGATCTTCACAGTGGTGTTATGAGTGCTGAAAGCAGGACATGGCTTCATTTGGAAATGATGGAGAAAAAGGCATTGCTGTCCTCAAGAGAGGAGTTAGCAAACAGCGTAGTTTGGTCATGCTGTGGGTGCCTGGATAACAGGGACAGTGTCTTAAGCAGGTTGAGTGCAGCCAGCTGGAAGATTTGGAAGTGCTCTGGACATGTGGGCTGAGCAGAGTCTCTGGGTTGAAGTTGTTTCTCTCGGCTACATGGGGTGTCAAGCAGGACTGGAGCTGCTCTTCACAGTGACCATAGAGGCATCTGGGAGAGAGGAATTGAGGTGATAAATAAGAGCTCAAGTGCCCAGATTAAGCTTCAGCTGACCACTGCTTATCACAGCAGGCAGCACAGGGCATCTGACTGTCATCATTTAAGGCTGGGCTGGCACTTAAGAAATGGCAGATGCTCTCTATCAACTCTTTCCTTGACCAAGAGGGGAAGGAGAGGAGAAAAGGGAGGAAGACCTACACGGGTTCGAAAGTTAAAACAACTTTAATAAAACAATAACAACAAAAAAGAGTATAAATAACATTAATACTAATACTACTAATAATAGAAACTGAAATATACAAAACCAATATTGAGTATCTCGATGACGACCACGGGACCGCGTGCTGCCCTGCAGTGGCTTACCGTGCTCAGGCGGTGGGGCGGGAACCCAGATGTCCCAGACCAGACTCCGCAGCAGACAGGAACTGGATTCAGGGATACACGAATTGGGGTCGGAGGCAGGAGAGTGAGCAGAGTTCCACCAGAATGCCTGCTATGAAGGAAAGAGGGCTGACCCCCGTGATCCCCGAGCTTTATACTGAGTATTAATGTGTATGGATGGAATGCTGTATTGGTCAGTCCTGGGTCACCTCTCCCCTCTGCAGCTTCCTGGGGGTGCAACCCTTTTCCACCTCCCCCCACGCGGATCACAAGAGAGCCCGCAGGGAACAAGCAGACACCTGAGCCCTTCTGCATAACAATCCTGCTTCTACCCCAGCAACAGCTACAGATATCAAGTGTCATCAGCTCTAAAAGCAGGCACTGCCTGAAAAACCTGTAGTCACCTTCAGAAAGTGTAGTTACTGAGGAAATCTTAACTGAAGTAAAATCTACTGAAAGGAGAAGTGGTCCTGTTTTAGCCAAACCAGGACACTGACTAAGAGTTGTGCTTTAAGAGACTTGAGCTTGACAGGAGTTCTAAATTAGGGATGAGCAACTGGACAGATATAAACTGCCATGAGTCTCTTCCCAAGCCTCAAACAAACCAACCACTGGCTTTTATTGTTTCCTTTGCCTTTCCATTTCCTTGGTTTTTGTGGAACTCCAAATGAAAATGTCAAAGGCTGGTTTGCTAGCATTTCCAAGAGAGATAAAATCAGAAAAACTACAAAAATTAGCTTTTTAATATTCTTGGCATGCTTTTCCAGATTGACTTCTAGACCAAAAAGTGATTTTGATCTAGACATTTGTATACCTTCCAAACATCTGGACTTCTTGAAGTCAGCTCAACTTCACTATGTCTACTTTGGTTGTATTTCCTGTTTTACTATTAAAAGAATGACAAAAATATTTAGGCACTAGAGGAACAGGCTTACAGGAAAATTTTCAAGGAACAAAATACATGCACTTGGCTAGGTGTGATTAAAGAGGAGGTGTGATGAGAATTGTCTTCTAGTCATCCTGTCCCCTCAGAAGGAAAGGTAAGCATCTCTGGGGCAAATCAGTATGTAATTAGAAGTAATGCAGTCCTGCTAAGGCTCAGGGTATGGCTCCTGGTTCCACTCTGGTTTGTAAAGCATTTACTTGCAGCCTGCGGAGAGGTGGCAGGACACGCCTCTGACTCCTGTCTTCCCCTGCTTTCTATTTCTTGTCTCCAGAAAGCAGCTGGAAATATCTTCATGTATTCATTATAAGCTGCAGCTACAAAGGAAGAAGATCAGCTAGATCAGCATGTATTAGTCATCAGCACTTCCTGTGCGCCTAGCTAGGCTGGGTAATTTCATAAGGAAGAGAAGACGGAGGAGTGAGATAGTAAGTTGGAAGGAACAGAGAGAGAGGAACGTGATCTGCAAACTTGGCATTATTATGAACTACAGAAAAATAATATGACATGTGCAGAGAAGGAGACACAAGAGGGCCTGGGGACTGCATCATGGGGAGGTGCTGGAGATGCTGAAAGGCACGCTCTCAACCAAGTCTATTGGCCAAAGCACATGTTTTTTCTGCATTATTTCCTGTGTATCTTGAGTAAGCAGGAAATCCTCCTGATATGACATAGCGGAAATGGAGAAAGGGTAGCGGAAAGCTGAATGGCTGGAAAGACAGAAAGAGAATGGACAAGAGAGATCAGGGCTCTCATCTGACCAGGTGACCATTGATCATGACACTAAAAATGAAGAATCTCCTGTGCAGCTGTGACTTCTCTCACTATTGTGCACACTCTCATTTAAGCGTCCTTTTCTCAAGTGTCCATGGAGAAATCCATAATCTGCTCCTCAGAGCAGGTGGTGGATCTCCAATGACTTATTGGTCAGATGCTGATAAACTGGGATGGTTGCACACCAAGGAATTTCTTTCTGAATGGCCGTATGGACTTGTGAACGATTCTTGCTTGCCATAGAAAAGATTCACGTTGAACAGAGGCTACAATCCCTGACTGGCCAAAGCTGAATCAATACTTCTTTTCCTTTTCTGAACTCTCTAATCTAATGAAAACCTTAAAATAATCTAGTATCAAAGAAGCTATTTGTAGTTGCTGCTCAGAAGATACCATGGCAGTGAAGCTTGTGTAAAACCCGAAGAGAATGGTTAATATAGTCTGCATGTGGAATCAGAACTTTTTCAGAACAAGTAAAAGAAGGAATCAGAAAAACTCACAATTCCTGTGGCCAGTAACTGTACTTGATTTTTTGCCATGCTAGTTTTTCACTGGTTGCCTGAAGTACATACTTTATATCTGGTCTGTGTGATGTTCCGTGTATTTATGGTACTACACAAATTTTGGGGACAAGGGTTCCTTTCTGTATGGGCAAATTGTGTATTCCTTTCATGCTGTAGTTGGAACTTTGGCTTATTCTTTGGAACACTGTGTGCTTTGTGACTTGTCCTAACATTTATAGTGATCATAACTTGTGTAAGACTTTATTCATGGCCCAAGTAAAATAGGGATCATATGAAATACTTTTTGTCTTTGATGATGCAATTATTTGATTGGAGCAGTGTTACTCGTGTTACTGCACATTGAGGTCCACAACATCCTGAATGTTTCCACAGGGCAGCTATGCAACTTGAGAAATAGTAGCAAAGTGGATGCAGGTTCTTACAGCAGTCCTTTAAGCTTGCAGCAAAACATTTTAGATGGTCAAAGGTAGCAGGCAGTTCTACATTGTCAATAGAACAGGGCAGGAAAATAACTTTACCCTTTTCTCTGTAAAGCAAAGAAAGAAAAGAAAGGAAGTTAGGAGTACCAGGACACTGGTCTTGAGCACACATCCCCAGAGAGCACAAGAGTCTTTCTCAAGTTTTCAGGGAACTGGCAAATTTTGTGCAAGGACACAGGGGAATTTAACATGCTTTTCGGAATCAGAGGGCAGGCTGTGTCACCGGTGTCGACATAGCCATATTCAGCATACTAATATGCTGGAGAGTGTACTGAAACAGGTATGAGTTTACCTTTGAGAATTTAAATGCTGCTCAATTGCAAATACAGATAGCCAGAGCAGGAATTAACAGTAGACCAAGGCTGTCAGGTGGAGCGGTGGAGAAGCAGAGATAATGCAAATAGAGTGAATATCAGAAAAATAAAAGAAAGGAAATAAGATGCTGCTTACAGTCTGTTAATTTCCCATGATGAGGAATAAGTCCGAAATTGTATTTTTGGAAAATTATTATGAACTAGAAAGAATAGTATAATACTCAAAATTTTCCCTGAAACTTTACCTTATTTTAAATATATTTACCCAACCTTCGTCTAGGAGCTCTGACATCTTACATTACTTGAGAATTTGGTCATTAATTTGACTTGATTCTTTCACCATTCCAGAACTTGTTTTTTTCTAGTTGTTGGTGAGAGGCAGGCTGAAAAATATGATGTGGTAGTATTTTTAACTCTTTCTATCTGAGAGTGCTTGTATATTTGTATGTGTGTGTGCATGTATGTATGTTTGTTTTGTATCTCCATACATGTACGTAAATGTACATCACTACTATTTTGAAGAAATCAACCACAATGCAACTGTGCTGGTACTGTCTTGAAAAACAGAGCATGCTGAATGTTTGCTGCAGAATGGTTTTGATGTTAGTTGTGTAATAGATAAGCCATAAGGGTTTGGAACTGCAGACAAGGAAATGTTTAGAACTACAAAAATCCTCTCTTGTCAGCTCATATCTAATTGTTTCTTTGTGCACTGAAATTTCTTCTTAAAGTATTCTCTAAGCCCATCAGGTTGCTGTATAATCCAAAAGTGTGCAGTATCCATATGCATCAAGGCTGACATCCATAAATTTTCCCATAGTCCTAACAGCTGCATCCAGGCATAGATTTATGCACTTCACCTTGGACTTCATCATAATTTAGATATATAATCCCAAAACATTTTGGAATGCCCTGCTCACGTGAACTCCACTGGCATCTCACTTTTTAATGGAAAGCTTTCCTAGATGCCTCATGTTTTGCTTCTATTGATTCTCAATGTGTCACAACTTTGGCAGGGAAGAGAAATTTAAATCTGAAATGATTTCCAGGCCTACTGGAACAAAGAATCATGTGTCTTTGCAAACAGGAGAGCTCAGTCCAGAAGGTGTTCCTGGGGTACACCTGACTTGGATCAGAAGGATTAATGTTTTCATAAAAAAGAGTTACAGCAACTACTTCTTAAAAAAAACAATCGGTGAGGGAGGTGTGCAGAGGGAGGAGGGTATGGCTATTAGGTGGGAGTAAAGACACTGGGGTCCCAATTCTGCTCCCAAATTTTTTTTTATACATTTCAAATTAAATTACTGGATGCAGTAGTGAGGTGGCAATGGGTCATTGTCTTGACGGGTGAGTTATTTTAACTACATGATCCCATGCACAGCTGTAAGGTACTTAGCATATACTAGACTAATGCTAAGTATCTTGAAACGAAAAGAGGTGAGAAAAGAAATCTGAGATACCCTGAACTGAAATCCTGAGACTGACTTCATAAGAGCCAGGTCTACACTCAGGTTCAAGAGTTTCAAACCTTAGGAAGATCTTTCAATGAAAACTGGTTTTGCTTTTCCATTCTCAGCCATAGTCTTCTGAGAACAGTGTCTGTAGCTTAAAGGACAAAATACTACTGGAGAAAAATGTCTGTGGAGTGCAGCTATTTTGTAATGTGATTTTAGCCGCTGGGGATGGGAAGGAAAGCCAGACTGATGTAGTCAGCCAGCTCTCCTCAAGGCAGTTGATATTTACTGCCCACAGTTTGGACTTGCTCTCCCAGTTGATGGTTCCTTTCCAAAGGGACAAATTCAGAGGAAAGATATAATACATATGTAACTTGCTGTAATTCATTAATGAAACAGTGCTGGGCATAGTCACTTGAGATACCAAAGCTTGCAGTGAGGATGGCTGCAGTTTTTTGCCTTCTTTTGATGTGATGTCTCCTCTACCACTGGGACAGACAAAGATACTTTTAAAAGGTAAGTGCACTAGTGCACACTTGGCAAAAGATAAATGTGGAAGGCTTATGGGTTTTTGGTTTTAATGTTTTTTTGTTTTTCTGTTTTTTCCCCAGTAGAACAATGTTGGTGTTTAAATGGTGATCACTCTTGGCCTGCCTTCAATAACTGTACCTATGTGAAAGTACTGTGGCATGGTGCTTCTGCAGGCTAAGCTATAGGAAATGAGTAAGAAATATCTCTCCCTTGTAGCACCATGTAAAATTATGGTTTTGTGGCTAAAGGGATGAATAAAAAGTGTGGTTGCATACAATGATCTGGACAAATAATACCAACTGACTGCACTTCGGAGGCTCCTTTGGGTTTTGTAAAAAGTGTTCCCAGAGAGGCACAGGTGTCTTTTTGTCAAAATTCAAGGATTCTCAAACTTGGCCTAGGGTCAAAATCAACCTAAAGGAACACACTCAGCTTCAACAGCACCACAGAGTAACCCCAATCTCTCTGGTGGACATTAAAAGACCTCCAGCAGACTTGTCAGCCAATCCCGAACAGTACCAGCTTGCTGGGAATACCAAAACTTTTGACCAAATGACAGTTGGTTTCTCTACAAAGGCCTTGGGAAAACCCAGTCAAAGAAATAGTTCCTAGAAAAAAACACAGGTGAATTAATTTGTGAAGATTTTCCCATACATGCTTTTTGGTTCTCAGTATTTCTAAAATGACTTGTTTTAGAAACACAAACTTTATCGTATACTGCTGAATTGAGAGAAAAACAACTACTTTCTTTGCTTCTTGATGCGATAAACATGTAATTATAAAATCAATACCTAAATCTAGATACAGCAGAACAAATGGGATGTTCATCTATCTTACATGCACAGCCAGGACTCATTTACAAGACTCGTTAGCAAGAGGAAATGAATACTAGCTGAAAGCCGGGACCAAATTTAATTTTAAGTCACTTTAGAGGTTCCCTGAGCATTTTGTGCAGCCTGAGCTTAGGTTTGCCACCTGAGGTCCCCAGGAATGCATGGGTACTGGCTACAGGCTGTGCTAAACTGAGCATGTGCTTGCCAAGCCACTCTCCATCAGCTACCAGCAGTCCTGGCTAACTGGGGAGGTCCCAGACTACTGGAGGCTAGCCAATGTGACGCCCATCTACAAGAAGGGCTGGAAGGAGGATCCGGGGAACTACAGGCCTGTCAGCCTGACCTTGATACCGGGGAAGGTTATGGAGCAGATGATCCTGAGTGAGAACACAAGGCATGTGCAGGACAATCAGGGGATCAGGCCCAGCCAGCATGGGTTCATGAAAGGCAAGTCCTGCTTGACCAACCTGATCTCCTTCTATGACCAGGTGACCTGTCTGGTGGATGAGGGAAAGGCTGTGGATGTGGTCTACCTGGACTTTAGCAAGGCATTTGACACTGTCTCCCACGTCATTCTCCTGGAGAAACTGGCAGCTCATGGCTTGGACAGGAATACCCTTCACTGAGTGAAAAACTGGCTGGCCAGCTGTGCCCAGAGAGTGGTGGTGAATGGAGTTAAATCCAGTTGGCAGCTGGTGACAAGTGGTGTTCCTCAGTGTCGGGGTCAGTTCTGTTCAACATCTTCATTGATGATTTGGACAAGGGGATCAAGTGCACCCTCAGTAAGTTTGCAGACAACACCAAGCTGGGTGGGAGTATTGATCTGCTTGAGGGTAGGAAGGCTCTACAGATGGGCCGAGACCAACTGTATGAGATTCAACAAGACCAAGTGCTGGGTCCTGCAGTTGGGTCACAACAACCCCATGCAATGCTACAGACTTGGGGACGAGTGGCTGGAAAGCTGCCCAGCAGAAAAAGACCTGGGGGTGTTGGTGGACAGCCAGCTGAACATGAGCCAGCAGTGTGCCCAGGTGGCCAAGGCGGACAATGGCATCCTGGCTTGTATAAGAAATAGTGTGGCCAACAGGACCAGGGAAGTGATCATTCCTTTGTATTCTGTGCTGATGAGGCTGCACCTTAAATGCTGTGTTCAGTTTTGTGCCCCTCACTACAAGAAGGACATTGAGCTGCTGGAGCATGTCCAATGAAGAGCAACAAGGCTGGTGAAGGGCCTGGAGGACAAGTCTGATGAGGAACACCTGGGGGAGCTGGGGTTATTCAGACTGGAGAAGAGGAGGCTGAGGGGAGACCTAATCACTCTCTACAACTACCTGAAAGGAGGTTGTAGCAAGGTGGAGGTTGGTCTCTTCTCACCGGTAACTAGCGATAGGACAAGAGGAAACGGTCTCAAGTTGTGCCAGTGGAGGTTCAAGTTGGATATTAGGAAGAACTTCTTCACTGTTAGAGTTGTTAAGCATTGGAACAGGCTCCTCAGGGAGGTAGTAGAGTCACCGTCCCTGGAGGTGTACAAAAAACGTTTAGAGGTGGCACTTCAAGACATGGTTTAATGGGTTTAGCGAGCATGGTGGCATTTGGTATATGGTTGGACTTGATCTTTGAAGTCTCTTCCAACCATATGACTCTATGATTCTATAATCTTACCAGAGAGCAAAAGGTCCAGCTGTTATGGAGGCACCAATATTTGTGCAATCAAACCAGGCAGATGGCAAACTCAAAAGGAGAACTTATTTGTCTAACCAAAGTCGAAAATCAGGATGAAAACAAGATAAAAAAAAGAAAAATGTGCTCTTAACCAAAATAACTCTGCACTCTGACCAACACTGAACTACAGGTTGAGGATACCAAGTGGAATCAATCACTCAGGGCTCAGGGGAACCCCAAACTCTGGAATGAAAATCCAAAATGCTCAACCACTCACCTATATGATGAGGCCTCTCAGCCTGGAGCAGTTTCCTTAGGCAGCATCCCAACCCAAGGGGAGCGTCCCCGACTGCAGACTCACTGCTCCCAGGAGGGACGACTCAGCATGGCCTCCCCGTGGGCTCCATTGATACCCTCGGTCAAATCCCGTAAGTGGTCACAGATGGTCCATGGGCTAGAAACTTCTCTTGACTGAAGTGTCTGGTTGGCTCAGGGCCTTGTCTGTCAACTGAGGGGCCCCACCTTTCCTATCCCTGAACTGAGGGGTCTATCAGTTGAGAATCTTCTGCTGTTGTTGAGGGGGAGGCGGGTCTATGCACCTACCACACCAGGTTTTCAAATTTACCTTGTCTTAAAATGCATGAAACATCTCCACTGAATTTTAAAAGCACTCTTGCAGATGCGTGCCATTAATTCTAAATTCCAGTCTGAATTAGTGACTGCCACATTTGTAAGCCCTGCTAGATATTCCCTGCATCTTGACACACCAAGAGGCCTTTGAAAACCTGGCTTAGATTCTGCACAGCAGCTCCTGATTGTGAAGGCTGGCAGATCACTTAGGAACACTACAGGCATTTTGAACTTCAGGTGAATTTTATAAAAAAAAAATGGCAAGTCTTTGAGACTATTCTTGTTGCTTCTATTTTGCTATATAGTACTATGAAAAGTGTCATTTACAGCTCCAAAAGTTTGAACAAGAGGAGATAAACTTTGGCTAATTACTGCCCTCACTCATATAGACCATGAGTCAACCTTGCAACCTCAACTTGATCTTTGAATTCTCCTCCAGTCATACCTTTAACATTAACAGGTGTCCTGGCTACAAACACATCAATGCTAATTTGTGGCCAGCAGGTTGAGGGAGTGGATTCTCCCCCTCTACTCCACTCTGATGAGACCCCCCTGCAGTACTGCCTTCAGCTCTGGGGCCCCCATCACAAGAAGGACATGGACCTGTTGGAGCGAATCCAGAGGAGGGCCATGAAGATGATCAGAGGGCTGGAGCACCTCTCCTGTGAGGAAAGGCTGAGAGAGTTGGGGTTGTTCAGCCTGGAGAAGAGAAGCCTCTGGGGAGACCTTAGAGCAGCCTTCCAGTACCTAAAGGGGGCCCACAAGAAAGCTGTGGAGGGACTTTTTAGTAGTGCCTGTTGTGATAAGACAAGGGTTGATGGTTTTAAACTAAAGAGAGTAGATTCAGACTAGATATAATGAAGAAATTTTTTATGATGAGGGCGGTGAAACACTGGAACAGGTTGCCCAGAGAGGTGGTAGATGCCCCATCCCTGGAAGTGTTCAAGGCCAGGTTGGACAGGGCTCTGAACGACTTGATCGAGTTGAAGATGTCGCTGCTCATTGCAGGGGGGTTGGACTAGATAACCTTTAAAGATCCCTTCCAACCCAAACTATTCTATGATTCTATGGTTCTATGATACTATGATTCTAATGAAGGTATAATAATTGTACTTGTTATTTAATACTACTAGACTGGAGACTAATTTCAATTAAGTCATTATACTACAGAAGGTTTCTGGGGGATATAGGGGACTAGAAGTGCTGACAAAGTTATTTACCACAAAATCACATACTAGTTTCACAAGATACTTCAGTTTTACAGCCTAATACCCACCACACCAGCTCTGTTGTACTGTTCTCTCTCTGGTTATTTCCCCTTGCCTGTCTGTGCCAGCCAGGATCCTCTCCATCTTTGAATGTCCAGATTTCAGCCCGAGCTAGATATCATCTAATTACTCTGAGTGTTTTGTCCCTTATTTTCCTCTCATACTTCTGAAGAGGCTCAGAAGAAAGGCACAGGCTAAAATCACTCTGAGTGAACTGAAGCAAGTCATACCACCATCTATCCTGGACTACTTGAGCTAAATAATTCCCTAAAGGCCAGCCATGAATGCTGAATCCACTTGTGGGCACTGTTGAGGAGGTGGGTCTGCAGCTGAGGTGTAACACAGGGGGTCTAGGAGACACATGGGTGGGGAGGCAGGTGGCAGCACGGGCACCCTCCTTGGTTAGGAGACTTGAAAGATGACCAGGGAACTAGTGGTAATGTTAGGAGAACTGGAAAAGTATTGTGTGTGAAGGAGACATGTGATAAGGAAGGGATGAGACTGTGGCTTTGTGCCCTGGAAGTCTTTCAACTTTCCACATTTCAGCAGGGCAGAGTGCCAAAATCCCACAGGTGTTTGCTTCACACAACTGAAAATGTGGGGTCTGAGGAGCTGAGAGACCACTGCAGAGATTTGAAAGAGCTTGGCCCCAATGTGCAGATTTGAATTATTTTTATATTAATATTCTTTCTTAATATTGTCAGCAAAGCCAACATTTTTCCCATGAGAAATTCTGAATCTTTTCCTTTACTGAAATCTGGCCAGGGCTCTTGCTGACAGAAAGGTTAATAAAGGAAGCGAGCTATCCAAAGGGCTCTGACAAAGTTTATTGTAATTTTTTTATCCACTACACAGACTTGTATTTTCACCTTCAGAGTGTCAGGAAATAGTGACACACCAGCAAATGGATGTGGTCCTTGCCGTTAAGTTGCTGATGCCAATGTAGTTGTGCAAAGGTTGCTTTAAAGTGAAGTGTGGTTTTCAGATAATGATTTCGATAAAGAAAAGTCACATTCAGGTTTTTTTTCCCTCTTAATCTCTCGTTCATTCTTGGTTTCCTTGTTTGTTTCAAGCACTTTCTTTTCCTTCCCTGTTGTTGGAAGGTGCCATGATTGCACAAGCAGAGTTTCATATTTAAAATAGCAGAGCTGGACAAAAGGTTTTCCAGCCGAAGGCCCAAGCCCAGGCCCTGGGAATAAATCATAGAGCTTAACAGCAGTATTTTAGAGATATTAAAGCTGAGACTTTTAAACAAGCTTTCATGGAATGGAGTTTTACTGGTTCATTGACTCATGTAAAATCAAATGGACTGTTTCAAAGAAGAACTGCTACAGTGGCAAAGTCCAATAAGAAGAGAGAAAATATACTGCTTGAACAGAATTGTTCAAACAAACATTTCTAGTGTTAATTCTGCAGAATGTTGCAGTTGTTTTATGCTAGCTCAGTGACTTCCAGCAGCCCTGAGCTCCCAAGTCTCATCAACCGTGTGACAGTGTGGAAGGTATCCTTAAATCTCTAGTGTAGTTGGTCTAGGTGAGAAGTCTGGATCCAAAACCGGACTCAAGATTGAATCTCTTCCTGATGTTTTGAATGTTAATTCTGGAAAAGCCCATTTTTAAAATGGTCTTTATCACAAAATTGCCTTTTGGTTTTCAGTTCAGGATATTTAAGATTTTGGGTTGGTTTTGAACATACCCAGTTTTGAATCTCTCGTTCAAATCTAGCGGTCAGATTTCTACCTGCTGTTAATTTATAAATAATGTTTTGGAGACAGAATGAAAGAAACAGGATCTTTGTGCTTTTATTCCTGGTGAGCAGAAATCAGGTCCCTCAAGAAATTGATTTGTACCTGTATAAGGTGATGCATGAAGCTGAAGAACCAGGCTTTGTATTTTCCAGAGCACTGATATCCACTTAACACACACTTTCAAGACTCTGTAGTCCCTAATTCTTTTTAAGGATTCCTTCTGCATCTCCTCCTGCATTTGTCTTCCACAACATTTTTGACAGGGAATATGTCTTATCTATGTTCGGAAAGTGCTTTGTAAATTCACAGCACTATATAAATCCTTTTGTAAGAATCAGAATGTAACCTTTACCAGCTACATTAACATGAGTGGAAAATTCTTTATTCGTTTCTTAATGACTGACTAAATATTGTCTTTACTGTTACATTTATAGGAAGTTTCTTTGTATGTGCTCTACTGTAAATGTTATTCTTAGAGCTGGAGTTAGGAAAACCAACAATTCAATACAGATCTTTTACTTTTCTTGAGAGGCAAAGAACTGTTTTCCAGTTACACTGCATCCTTCTGGCAGACAGAAAGTAAGATGGGTCCTTAATGCCATGTGGAATTGGAGCAATAAGAAGTATTTTGGTTGTTCTGGGATTTATAAAGCCTATCTTGGAGCATTTTTTTTTGCAAACTGTATTCCAAATGGCTACACTTTTCAAACCTCCTTCATTTGCGATTTTTCTCAGCATCTATCTCCAATAATAGTTTCAGCTGTAGACAAAGATAAGTTCATGCCAGAGCAGGCTGACATGATTTATCTGTGGGTTTTTTTGAGAAATCAGAAAAAGTGTCCTTGGCTACCATGTTTGTACATCATCCCTTCCCTCCAGACAGAGCAGCCCTGCATGTCAGCCTGGCACAGGGCAGGCACAGGAAGACGTGCTGCTTTTGGGAAGACTGTGCCTTCCCATGGCTGAAGTGGATGGACGCTGTGTTCAGCCCCAGGTATCTCCAAATGGGAATGACCAGACTTTACACTTCCTTTGCCCTGACTTTGCAATACTTGTGCAAGGCATGAGGTGGTTGAAATCCCATCAAATAAATCAAACTAAATTCCTTTGCAAAACTGAGATGCAGACATGCATCTCTTCATGCTTTACTGCTGAAGTTCTTATTGAAGTTTGCTGCTTATAATTTATTTCACATAAGCTGATGAAAAAGTCAGTAGAAAACAATCAAATATCTCTATAGATAGAATTAGGATTACAAAAATGTTGCAATTAGCCATTCACCATCTTGCTGTGTTAATAGAACAGCTGCTACCGCCACTCTTCTAACATGACTGATCATTCTTGCTCAAGTTTACCTCCATTAAAAATAAATGTTTTATTTTCTATGTCACGATAGCTAACAGAGACTTCTAGAGACAGTGTACATGCAGTATTTACATTTCTATACACATAAATTCATAGGAACTTAAAAATATTGCTTGGAAGGGATCTCTGGAGATCACCCAGTTAAAACTCCTGCTTAAAATGGGAGTATCATCCAATGCTAGACCAGGTCAGCCACAGCTTTATTTAGCTGAGCCTTGAAAACCTGCAAGGATGGAGGTTCAAGAGTGTCTCTGGGCAATAATTTCCAGCACTGTACCATGTTCTTACTGTAAAAGTTCATGGCAAATTCATGCATGCTCTTGGTTTTTGTTGGACTAGCCATAACAGGAAAATGGCTTAATGAATCACGTTTTATTGTGAGTTAGCTATTCTGATATCAAAATGCAATCTTTTTTGCACTGAAGACAGAGGTTGTCAGAGAATGGTCATTAAGCATCAGGATTCAGAGGGCTGAAGATGATTTCATCAAAATACTAACCTGCCAAGCTGTTGATCATTTGCCTGTTTAGATGAAGTGCAAGAGCTTGGGATGAAGGATAGCAGTGCTCAGAGCAAATGAGACCATCTCAGGAAGTTCCTTCTGTCTTCTGAAGTCAGCGTACCAGCTGGAGCCTCACAGCAGAGGACCAGAAAGGGATGATATGACAATGTGATGGTGTATTTGACAAATACATTTATGTGGAGGGAGAGGAAGAGAGAGAGTGAACACCTCTGTGTAGAACAGAAGTTCCGTTCATCTGCGAATAGCTGCATTATATGGGCAAGGAAAATCATTACTCACATGTGGAAGTCCAAAGTAAGTGTGAAACAAACCCATTTTGCCACATCATACTTTCCCCCAATTACAAAAAAGTTAAACATTGGCAGAAGAGTGTTATTGCCATCTTTCTACTCAGTCTCCAGAGTCAGGATTGCTTAATGTCTTGAGGCCAACAGCACAAACCTCTAGCAGGAGAGTTATAAATATCTTCCAAATGATTGGTTATGCCAACATGCTGGTTTTTCTTTTAATGGTAAGTTTTCCGGAGAAGAATGCCTTGCAGAAAATGGTTTGAGGGGGCAGCATTGCTGGGGAACCTGCATTGTAAGCAATCCAGGAGGCTGCTTGCTTGCTCAGGGGAATTTAGGCAGCATGTGCTTTTAGACTGCTTAGGGTCCTTGGTCGGTGTAACTGGTGGGAAAGAAATGAAATGTTACTTGCTCACCTCTGCCTCACGCCATAGTCAGCATAGTCGTTCAAAGGGGAGAGGGTGTTCAGAGTGACTGTGTGTCCCTCCTGTTCTTTGCAATCAGTAAACAAAAACTTCCATGGCTGGACTTGGAGCATTCCATGTTCTAGTTGTTATGACTGCAGTATGACAAGTTCTCTGGTAGGCAGCTGTTTACAGAGAGCTGCTACCTGAACAGGAGTCTCAGCGACATGCTTACACCTCGTTTCTGTAAATACCTCTTAATAGCTACGTCTAAGAGCCTCTGAGGCCTCTGTGAACTCCTGCTGCAAGGGCGATACTGAACAGCACGCTCCTGAGCATGCTGGTTTCTTCCTCTGTATGGAGGGCTCAGCTCCGTCTGCAGCACCGTGGGTAGGAGTCAGAGTCAGAGTGGTGTGGCATTGCTCCTGGGCTTGGCACTGACATGCCACATAATGTGATAATCCCTGTGGGTCAAATCTGTGCTGTCCTTGGCCAAAAATCTGTACTCAGATGTAAACTTCTGACCTTGTGGCTTTTTTTCTCCTAAAAATGTTTTGGAAAGAAGTAATTGCTATCCTTTCATAAGCCGTTCCTCACTCAGAGGATTTGATTCTCCTGTGTGCTACTGTGGCTTTTAAAAGAAACAGAGAACTCTTCATACGGCCAAGACACTCCAAGCACAAACAATCAAGGAGACACAGCATCGAGGCAACTGGGTTCTTCCAAAAAAGATCATTCTGTAAGACCTGTAACTGTGAAGTCTCACTCATGCTTCAGCTCAGGACATGGGAAATGGTGTTTTGTGTCTTGCATATTCACTATTAATATACTGGGCAAAAGGTATTTATTAAAGAAACACATAATTTTTTTCAAAAAAAATATTACATTTGAGACATTATTGATCTAGCAATGAATAAAAAGTCATTTCTTGAGAGAGCTTTCAAGGGCTCTTTGGTTCAGTGCTAGTATGCTCAAGGTAAGTATGTATCTACAAGTTGAGACATGCAGTGATTCATTCTTAACTTGCGGTTTTGTGTTGAGGATATGATGTGCTGAAGGAGCATGTACAAAGGAAGAGCTTTAGCTGAGAGAGAGTCGTAGTCTACTAAATAGTCTAATAAATACCACTCTCTTCGGAGATAACCACAACTGCATTAAAACAAACAAAACCCCCACATTTAATTTTATATAACAATGCTACATTTTTAGTTTGCACATTTACAGAGGAAAAAGTGCAAAGACAAAGAAATCTACGTATTAGCCAGTATCTTAATGAGCTATAGTAATACTTCCTACACATAGGAGTGAAGAGGATAGCAGACTTGGTTTGCTGCCCACAAAATGCTGCCTCCAATTTTTTAAGCATCCTTTACTTTGCTTCCTGTTTTGCATGTTATAATTTTAATATGCCCAATAATTGGACCTGCAACTCCTTGTGGTTTCAAGTGAGACTACACAGACATCTACCAGTGTGATTTGCTGCAATCAAATAATTGATCATTTGCAGACTATATCTTCATTTGCACCCAGTAATTGTGTTGAAAGTTATTTGCAAGTGCAGAAATCTACTATTTAAGAGTCACGCAATAAACGCACTTAAGAAAATCAAGTAACTTGCTTTAAGAGCCGTGTGATTTGCATTCCAGAAAGGGATATCCATGCAGATGTTAGAAATAGAGAACCATGGCATTGAGGCAGCTTGGGCTGATTTCTAGCTTAGTTCCTACTGAGGGTGAAGCCCTAAGTGGTAAGGAGTGGGGTGAGAGATGGGAGCCATTTAGCCACTTGGCTGGTGTCCCCCTCCCTTTTAACCTCTTCTAGACAGCCCTGGCCTCTCTCCCCACACCCGCTGCGGTCAATGGGGGTGACTTTGCTGTGTTGCCCCTACCCCAGGCCAAAGCCCATCAGTGACAATGTGCCATGAGCCCTATTCCCTACATGAGCACCCACATTGCTGTTCAGTATTGTCCCCCATGCCTGCCAGCAGAAGTGACGGGGACAACTGCAAATGACGGCCTTTTTGTACGCTCTTTCAAACAAACAAAGTAGCCGCGATGTCCATGCTGTGCTGGCATCACCTGAGCATGCCAACTGAGCTCTGGCTTTGGGCAGCGGGACCCCTCTGGGAGCAGCAGCACTTGCTGGGCACCTATGGTTTGGACCAGGCTCTGGGTCAGACCTGGCAGTTTGGTGGGGAGCATGGTTAATTTTTCTTGTATCTCAGGACCCTTCCTCTTACACTCCAAGCTCCCCTACAGACCCCTTCCTCGTGACTTGTAGAGGATCTGACAAGAGAATACATTAACCATCATTTTGCTCTTACCTAGCACTTGCCAAGCGGGAAATTGCTACTTACCAAATTTGCTGGGCATTATGTATTTCTAGGTCTTTACACCAGCATGTGAGAGTATGCCCCAAGTTTGGGGCCCAGGTGTGTACCCTGGGTATCCTGTCACATGCAGACTTCCTTCTCTTCTCCTTCCCAACCTACCCCATTCTTTCCACACAGTGGAAAACCAGGCATGAGCTTTGGGAACTGAGGTATATCCAGACGATGTGCTGCTCTGCGTGATGGTTTCTGCCTTTGCAATGATCCAGAAGGTATTTGCGTGTTCACCTGCGCAGCAACGTAGCAGAGAGCGCCCAAGCTTACCCCAACTCTTATATACCCAGGGGCTCAGTCAGGCTAAAGAATCTGAAAAGTGCCCTTTTAAATAGTCCTGAACTATTGCTTACACTGCTGATAGTGCCTCAGGGACAGCTGTCCCCTCGTGCTGGTTGGACTGAAGAGCAGTGCAGTGCAGAGGGCATCGAGCAGCTCTAATCTGCTGCCAGCACATGCAGGACATCAGCCCCTTTGCACTGCTAGCCTGGAGAGGACTTCCTAGAAGCACTCGTGTAAATGTCACAGAGAAGCCTCTTTAAACTGCTCAGCTAGAGCTACAAGTACTTATCTGACTTGGGAGGTGGGAGAGATTCCTGGGTTTGTGGGTTAGATGCTCACATGATGGCCCCATGACACCTCAGCCGATGGCCCGAATGTAGCCTCTGCTCCAGAACTGGGCCCGGCACTGAGCACCTCAGGTGTCCGTAGCTCCTGGCCAGCCCCACCACCAGCCAGGAGGAGCAGCCCCGGCAGCCTGCAGCACATGCTCCTGTCAGCCATGACCTCCTTCATCAACTTGCCCGTTTTGGCCAGCACATTCTGGACAGCCTCTCCTGGTGCTGTCAGTCCTCCTCTCTTTCCTCGCTGTTTGTGAACCAGTCATGTCATGGTAGCTTGGGGTGGAGCAGTTTTCTCTTCAAGGCTATAATCATGCTTCTTGGTGTCTGCTATGGATGCTCCTTATCTGAGCTTGTGTACTGCCTTTCCTGCTTGGTTCTGTTAGCAGGGTTTTTTGATCCACAACACATAAGCAACAGAATCAGACATGCTTCAACACGTTCAATCTCCCATGAGATAATACAGACAATTTCCTAGTTTATCACAAGCAGCTTTTGTGTAAATAAAAACAAAGCCCCAAATCTCCACGGGTATAAACCAGATGATCAGTAAACATGAACCTCCACAAAGACATACTGTAAATTTTAAATGAGTGAAGTGCTAACACAGAAATTGGTAGCACTGTGTCCTTCTGGGCAAACTCATGCCAGGAATTCATGTGGCAGGCCTCCATCAGGGTGTTGTGGGACATTGAGATACTGTGAGACTAAAGTTGAGCTGGAAACCTGGCCTCCTCTTTCCGTTGCTAACCCACAAAAAGGGTTTCCAAAAAGTCACTAAGTGAGCAGCCCAGTGGCATGGATATTTACTAGCATTGAAACACACAAAGAGGTACTGCATTTGAATGTGTCTCCTGCTGTGAGACTCAAGGATACATTTTGAACCTCACCTGCATGCAGTGCAGCAGATCCAGTGCAATGACGGTACTCATCAATTTAGCTTGTCTGGCTTGCGTAGAAGCCAGGCAGAGCAGGACACAGCTCTACCACAGAACAAGGATGACACCATGCTGGGGAATCTGGTTCCTCTGCACTGCCAGCACCATTCTGGGTCCATGAGAAAGAGAGAGGAGATGATTGTGCACCAAAGGAGGCTCAGAAAATCCTTGGACAAATGTGCTGATCTAAACCCATATCTGCATTGAACGTGGAGAAGATAAGGACTAGAGCAGGCAGGTCCTTATAGTGCCTATCCTTTCCCAACAACCAGCTCAGAGTTAGCGAATCAGCAGTGAAGGCTGTTGCCCAGGAGGCATATGTAGCTGTAAAATGGATATTTGGCCAAGCTGCATGGTTTTCAGACAATTAACAAGCTGCAGATGTGTTTAAGTAGCTGACACTCCCCAGATATACTGGGCCAATAAGTGGCAAGAATATCCCAGTGCTTTGTGCTCTCCCTCAGTGAGGCAAACATACCATTTTCAGGCTTTGAACTAAAAATGTGCAGCAATTCGTGAAAGTAAAGTGTTTAACCATGGGGCAAAAAAGCAAATAAATCAAACAAAATGGAACAAAAGGAAGGTCAAAACTGTCTACAGCAACGGCATACAAAATCTTCAGCAGCCAGAGCGTTGCAGAGGTGCCAACACTCTGGCTGCTTTGAAGCAACCACAAGCCCTGGGTCTGGATCACCCTGGTTTCACACCTCCACATGCCTGTGAGAGTGTGAAATCGTTTGACTGCCAGAAAAGCAATCTGAAGAAGAAGATAGAAGCACAAGCAGTCTTTGTGCAGATGCAGAGGCCTGCCAAGCACCACTTGTGATGCCTGTGGTGAAGTCTTTTCACATGGCTGGAGGATGTTTTGGGACTGCAGCCCTGCAGTGCACAGATAATATTAGCTCTTACGGATGTGCAAGAGGAGCACATACGATAGAAGACACAGAGGGTAAATAAGGAGAGCATGAACTGGAGACTATTAAGCAACACTGGCTATTTATGCAACACTTTCAGGAAGGTTTCCATCCCTCTCCCATCCAGATAGATGGTGACATGTTCTATGGGCTCCTGGATCACAACTGCTGAGTGCTATGTGGGTCCTTCACCTACTGAACACATTTTCATGACTCTTCCAGCTCTAGAGGGCATGTCTGGCCATCCTCTCTTCCTACCTCCCTGGTGCCCTGTAAAATCTCCCAGAGACTCGCATATCTTCTGTTTGGTCCTGTTTTTTTCCAGTGCTGGAAGTAGTGCATTAGGTGCACACCTGAACTGTGGCTTCTGGGAAGCTGAAGGTGCTGTACCTTGCAGGTAAGATACATAACATGGGAATACTGTGGGTTTTCCTTTTGTAGCTTAAGAATTGGAATCCCAGATGTTGCTGAACTGACATCACCAGAGCTGCATGTAGCAAGTACCCATAAGTGTCTCCTTCAAAGTATGGTCATGACCATGAAGGGAAAGGACACTGTAGGGACAGGCAGCATGGACTGAGGTTCCTGTGTGGGGCCTGGTGGACTGAGGCTAGAAGGCAGATGCAGAACTGGGGGTGTCCTATTGTCTGTTGCTCTAACAACCCACAGACACCCCTAACTCTAGGCTATCTAACAAAAAGGTAGCTGAGTTATATGTTCACAGCCCTGAAGACAAACCCTGCTGGGTACACACCGCTCCTGTTGGCTGATGTTGACGAATGAACTGACCATTCACAAACACAGAGATGTAGGAGCCTGCCATTTGTGGAACTGGAAGAGGCGTTTTGAAGCATTATTTATGCTGAAAATTTCAGTGCTTTTATCGGGGGAAGGCAAGCCACATGTGCAATGTGATCACGTACTATTCTTGCTCATCTGTGGGAGGATGAGTGGGTACAACCAAGTGCAGGCAGCCAGCATGCTCTGGTATGCTCTGCACGTGTACCTCCCTGCCTGCTTGCTGCTCCCTTCCCTGCTAGGAACAAAAGCCATGTTAGACCCTACTTTTTGCCATCAAAGTATGTCAAGGTAGGTAGGAAGGCAGCTGCTTGGCCACTGATGGGTAAACAGTGTAGAAGGCTCCAAGCAGGCATCAGATGTTCCTGATGCTCAACCCTTGCTAATGTCCTGGAACCAGTGGACCAGGTGATGGGCAGTGCCGGGCTGTGGTGGTGTCTGGATGTGCAGACCACTTTGCTGCTGGGGGCTGCACTGACCTGGAACACTCTGTCATGGTGCTATCCCCACTGCTGATGACAGTGGCAGGCCACCTCTCTACACCACTCCATGCTTGTGATTTGTGCCAACTTACTGTCAGGGTCTAAGTAAGCATCCACAGACACATATGCACCAAAGAGAGTCTTACTCCCCCATGTCAATTAGGTCATTTTCAGTCTTCCTGTCTGTATCTTCAAGATAAAGCTATTGACACCTGGTCACCACTGCAAAGTTGGAACTCAGCATTCATGGAGTCCCCCTGCTTGTGTCAAAGATGGGAAGTTGTCTTGGCCCTGCAGTCAAAGCTGTTGGAGGCAGTGTTCCCTGTCTCTGAAGGTACCTAGGCAGACATGTCCTGGATGTGGGAAGGTGCTGGTGGCACCTGCCCAGGCTCCTGCTGTGCCTGGTGGAGAGAGGGAGGCTCCTGCAACCAACATCTTGGCATGCCCCAATGAGGCAACTCACTCTCTTGCCACTGAACAAATAGCCCAGGTGCGTGCCTCGGGCAAAGCTAGGACGCAGTATGCTGAACTGGGAGCTGCACCATTGACTGGAGTTGCTGGAAATGCACATATGTCTGGCCTGGCACCTGCATGACAGCTATGGTGTCAGTGCCTTTCACAGAAGCACAAAATCACAGAATTGTTGGGGTTGGAAGGGACCTCTGGAGATTGTCTAGTACAATCCCAAGCAGGTTCACCTACAGCAAGTTACACAGGAACATGTCCAGGTGGGTTTTAAATGTCTCCAGAGAAGGAGCCTCCCCAGCCTCTCTGGACAGCCTGTTCCAGTGCTCTGACATCCTCAAAGTACAGAAGTTCTTCCTCATATTAAGATGAAACTTCTGAGTTTCAGCTTGTGCCTGTTGCCCTTTAACCTGTTGATGAGCACTACAGAAAAGGGTCTGGCCCCATCCTTTTGACATCCACCCTTAAGTTATTTATAAGCATTGATCAGATCCCCTCTCAGTCTTCTCTTCTCCAGGCTGAACAGACCCAGCTCTCTCAGCTTTTCCTCATACAGGAGGTGCTCCAATCCCCTCATCATCTTCATTGCCCTCTGCTGGACTCTCTCCAGTAGTTCCTTGTCTTTCTTGAACTGGGGAGCCCAGAACTGGACACAGCACTCCAGATGTGGCCTTACCAGGGCAGAGTAGAGGGGGAGGAGAACCTCCCTCGACCTGCTGGCCACACTCTCCCTAATGCACCCCAAGACACTATTGGCTTGGGCACATTGCTGGCTCATGGTCAACTTGTTGTCCACCAGCACTCCCAGGTCCTTCTCTGCCGGGCTGCTCTCCAGCAGGTCAACCCCCAGCCTGCACTGGTGCATGGGGTTATTCCTCCCCTGGTGCAGGACCCTACACTTGCCCTTGTTGAACTTCATCAGGTTCCTCTCCGCCCAACTCTCCAGCCTGTCCAGGTGTTGCTGAATGGCAGCGCAGCCTTTTGGTGTATCAGCCACTCCTCCCAGTTTTGTGTCATCAGCAAACTTGCTGTGGGTACACTCCATCCCTCCATCTAGGTCACTGATGTACAAGATAAACAAGACCGGATCCAGAACTGACCCCTCGAGAACACCAGTAGCTACAGGCCTCCAATCAGACTCTGCACCACTGATCACAACCCTCTGGGCTCCGCCATTCAGCCAGTTCTCAGTCCACCTCACTGTCTACTCATCTCACCCACACTTCCTGAGCCTACCTGTGAGGAGACAGTGTGAAAATCCTTGCTGAGGTCAAGACAGACAACATCCACTGCTCTCTGCTCATCTACCCAGCCAGTCATGCCAACATAGAAGGCTATCAGATTGGTCAGGCATGACTTCCCCTTGGTGAATCCATGTTGACTATTTCTGATAAACTTCTTTTCCTCTAGCTGCTTAGAGATGACAGCCAGGAGATAGATTTTTTGCCAGACAGAGGGATAAGTCTTTGCAGGACTATGAAAGCCTCTGGGTAAAATTTGGAACTGTGATCCTGGACGAGGTGAGATCAGGGAAGAGCTTCCTCCAGAGGATGGAGAGGCAGTCAGCAGGCAGGCAAGCAGAAGGTACAGACCTGCAGTTAATGCAATGGGAAACATTTTAGGTCTAGTCCTGTTCTGGTTTAGATTTAAATCACAATGGACAGGCCTGTGGTTTTTATTTCTGGGTTATCATATGGCTGTGGCATTTTGAGCTAATTTTAGTCTACCTTCTGTTAGCTTTTAGTTACTTGTCCAAATCTAAGACAGGGAAGGTAAGGCTAACCTGATTCTTTTCACATGCTCAGTCTAGAACAATGATTCAACTGCAGAGCAAAATTATTCTTATCACAGCAGAATGGTTTCACCTCTTGTACCTATTCTCCCTGTCATGGCTAAAGACTTGTTTATGTTTCATAGTGAATTTTCATTTTCAGGAAGTTCGAGCTTGGCTTCAGAATTGTGCTCGGAGCTGGAACTCAGTATATCAAATCTCAGCTGGGAAACAAATCGTCATTTGTACAAAATTGCAAAGAAATACAGTTGGCTGGAGGTTAGTAGTGATTTAAGAATATATTGTGCTTCTGCTGTTTAAAAATATAATCTAAACAGTGCTTATAAATAGTCCATCATGTCTCCATAATTTAAGGGAAACAATCCACCTATTGGTGGATTTGAAATTGCCACAGGTGGCTCCCAGGTCTGACATTTCAATGCACAACAGCTTGGAAAAGCAGCTGCTCTTGAGCTGCTTTACTGTACAGCAAACACAGTTTATATGATGAAGTAGAAAAGACTATCTTATGCTAATGAAATTACTTCAGGTTTTTTAAACAACTCTCCTTTGCCCCCAAAGCATCCCAGATGTAGCTAACCTCCAAAATTGCAGGCGTGTGAATCAAATCGGCTGGTGCAACCAAACTATATAGATGCGAATGTTATTGTAATATCATCTGGATGTATACAGTGAAAGCTTACAGCTCTTTCCATTGTTGCTTTCTCCAACTACATCAACTAAATATCTCCTAAATAAAATAAAACTCAAATTGGCTTCTTTTATTACTGGTTTCAGTAGAACTTTTTATGCTGTTAGGGATAAGCACATGCCAAAGCGCTTGGTTGGAATAAGCCTTAAATGTCTCAGGATTTAAACTCCTCAGATGAGTGGAGAGGAGGGACTGAAATCATTCAACACAGACAGGAGCCAAGCATGCCGTAGGAGGTCTACTGTGGCTCTTAGTTTAATGTAGAAATCACTCTAGTTCCACAGAATACAGTTTTGGCTGTTGCAGTAACTTCTTTGATATAGAATAATTAAAAGTTAAAGAGAAGAAGAGTTAGCTGCAGTGCTGTGCTCATCATCTCACCAGAGTAGAAATATTGCTTATTGTATTCCTCTATAGCTGTTTAGTACCTGAAATGCTGTACATGGATCACATGCAGCTCAGGCTAGCAGTGGTAGTGCTGCCTCCACCTGATGGTCATGAGACACCTGGTAAGAAATGTCACAGTCTCTGAAAGTCTGCAGTGAATGGTCACCTTGTCTGAAGAAGGATGAAGCTCCTGGCTGCCACAGGTGGCTCCCAGGTCTGACATTTCAATGCACAAGCCCTCTTCTGAGCTGGGGGGCTGCCTGGAGCCCAGGGGCACGTGGCGTTTCCAGCATTTCCCATTCCTTGGCATTGAGTTGTCCTCTACCATGGGTGGCTCTGCCCCAGCCCGGATGGTGTGGTGCCCACTACACCACACCCCTTCCCATGAGACTTCGTACAGAAGGTGCCCACGGGATGATCACCCCCAGCAAGCATGGGGGAAAGCACAGCCGTCCCTGTCACAGCTTGCACTTGCTGGTGGCACCCTGAAAGAAGGAAGGGCTCGGGGCACTCCTGCTGGAAATTGCACCTGGGAGGACAGGACCTGGCATGCAGGCAGCATGGTGCTGTGTGATACGGTGTTAGCAGGTGTGTGTAGGTGTTGGCGTTGGTCTGCATCATCTTCTTTTGGTGGTCTTTTGGGATAGCATTGAAGGAGGGGGAGATGGCACAGGCATGAATGATGTCCTCTCTCTGTCTAACCCAGCAAACGTGTGTTGACCCAAAGCAGAAGAGCTCTAGGAGGAGGAAGCTACAGCTCTTCTTAACACAACAGCGTTGGAGGACACTTTGCACACAGTTTTTGGGGTGAATCCCATCACGATGAGGAGGGACATGGCCACGGTCTCCCTGGCTTTAAGCAAGTGCTTCGACTGTTTGACCACTGAATAGCAGAGAAGCACATCTTCCTCCAGTTGTTTGGTTTGAAAGGGCTTTTACGCCTCCTTTTTTCTTTTGTTCTGTAACAATCGTGTCACCTCAAGAGAAAGCCTGGGGACAGCCCTGTGTAGAGGGAGAGGGTGACTAGCAGTCAAAAAAGGTTGCTGGGACTGGTAGGATGCAAGGCATACTTCTTGCTGGTTGTTCAGCTCTGTTTTTTAAATGCCTGAGTCTCTCCAGGTACTCCCCAGGCATAAAACTTGGGGAAAGATACATTCCTCATATTTTTTAGCATAGTCCATTCTGTCTTGCTCTCTCCCAGCGCCCTCAGTTGGAGAACCCTTGCCTGAGGGGTGGGAGGTGGTTGCAGGGACAGTGCTGAGAGCCCGAAGAGTAGATGGGGGGAGCTGCTGGGAAAGGCTGGGGGAAACCCGCACGACCAACATCTCCCTGAGGATGGGCAGGGGAAGCTGATGGCTGCTGAGTGCCTGCTGCCGTCACTGCTGTCCTTGCCACAGACTCCGTGGTAAAGGGTATTTCAGCAGCAGGTCTATCATGCTCTCCACTGTGTCCAGTACAGGGACCTCGTCAGGTCTGTTGCAGCTGATTGTCTCCACAGGGGAACTGCAAGGTGGTGTCATTCAGACCGAGGGCGACAAGTTTTGTAGGGATGGAGGAGCTTGTGTGGGTCTGTCTTTGCTTAGTGAGGTGAGGTGGTGCGTGTTGGACATCTTTGGCAGCCCTATACTTAGGAGTCATCTTTTGTCCCCTCTGTGTGTTAGGCTGTCTGCTGCAAGAAACAATAATAAAACTGGCAGCTTGAGATTCCTGGTATTTATCAGCCTGTCCCCAGACAGAGTGCTCATGGCTGAGAATATTCCTTGGGAAGATAAAATAATTTAATTTTATTTAGAGAATAAGCCCTGTTCCTGCTCCCAGGCTTAAGACAAGTGTTACAAGTGCTGGCCTTCTACCAGCTCTGGACCTCACGTTTGCAGACAGGAGAAGTACAGTGCTTGAAGAGGTGTTAGGAAGGTCCTACTTCAGCTCAAACAGGAGTTCAAGGAGCTACTTCTTCCCAGGAAGGTACTTAGCAATGAGGAGGAGCAGAGCCAGGGCTGGCCGAAGGCCCCATGGATCTACTTCACTGGGACACTTCAAGTCATTCTAAGCTAAGGGGATTTCACAGGCCCTCCAAGAACTCCTTCCCTCTGTCCTATTGTTGCACTCAAAATGGATACAGTGGCAAATTTTCTCATCGAATCTATTTTTCCTTCCAGTGAAACAGTTGTGCATGTATCATCCAGCAAGAGTCACACGAGGCAGCAGTCAGTAGGAGGTGTGCACCCTGATGGGTCTTCTGGGACTATCAAAAGCTGACAGGATTGAAGGGTTTGGGCATTTGTACACTGAACTCCCTCAAGACCTTTTCCATCTGTGAATGTGCAGTCTTTGAATAATGCTTTGTATAACAGAATATTCTGGATTGGAACAGATGAATCTTCAGGCAGCTCTAGAGAATGCAACGCAAAAAACAGTGGGCTGTATGCAATTTTTCTTTTCCTCCAAACCTTCTCCTGGCTTTTCATTTAACTGCCTATTTGCTTACTGTTGCTTTCTTTTGGAAGAAATTTGGTTTGTTAACTGTATTATCTTTGTTGTGAAATGATAAATGACTTCACCCCAGTTGCCAATAGTCCATGATGCCTGGAAAATAAATCTGTGAGTCCAAGTTGTTCTAACAATTTGCTGATTTCTTTGGGGAAATATGAACAAAATTAACATGATGCTTGTGTAATCACTTACTAAAGCTAAGACTAATTTGCATCCTGGTGGCAATAAAAGGAGATAAGAAGATGTGGTATAAATTACATGCTTGTTTCACTCTATCAATCTTTCTGGAGCCTGAGGGCGCCTGTTCACAGCTGTAGAGGCGTGCCCCTGAACTAAACCGCAACCACACCATCGAAGAGGTGCTGAAGCCAGGTTAATGAGTATCACTGGACCCGTGCTGGCTTGTGCCGGGCCTTCCCTCCTTCCCCATGCCCTTGGTCTGTCCCTTGCTAGGAGACTCTTAGAAATGGCCACTAGGAATTTCTCTGGACTTTTTCTGAAGCAGCTGACAGAGACAACCCAATCTTCCCTGCTCCAGTGCAGGAATCCTGTCCCAGCCTGGCAGGAGTGGCCTTGTCACTCATAAATCATCCAGACTAAACCCTGTCTTCTATATCAAGGCATGCACAATTTTAGGAAATTGGCATTCCTCCTTCCTCAACCCCTGAATGTTGTTTGGTTTGTTTAAGGTTTGTGCATGAGTGCAGGTCCCCATGGAGCTGGGGTCCGGTTGCTGCAGCATGAGGACCACAGACACCAAGCAGCCTGCAATGAGGGCTGGGGAACTGGACTGTCCCAACTCTGCTCCACCATATGAAAGCAATGTGAAAAATACAACTGCTTTTCAAGGTAAGTAGTGCTGAAACATGTTAAAATGTGTGGGAGGAGGGTTTACTCAAAACTCCTCCCTTCTGCTCTCCAGGGTTTGTGTTCACACTCTCTGTACTGAGCCATCCCGGTGCACTGACAGCCTGGTTGTCCAGGTCCCTCTCCGATGCAGACTCCCTGCTCTCCAGCACTGGGGCAGGGGAGGGAGCTCACACTGCAGCCCTTCCCTCACCGAGAATATTCATTTGGGTTTCCTTCCTTTTATGTAGCCACTTAATGCCATTACTTGTTGCCTCTATCTCTATCCAATTTAACTGGCAAGGAAGCCAACAGGTTCAAAAACTTTGAAGAGGGATATGGAATTGACAGACATAAACATTGTTGATACAGAAATCTAGTTCTCTTACAAGTCAGGCTATAAACAAGTTTAGCGTACTATTTCACAGTATTGTCTGTATTCTGAAGGCATGTCTGTGCAGGATAGTGTGGTGCCTAGTTGTGTCCTGAGCAAGCTCTGACTGAACCTTCATGTCAATGATACAGTGTGTATGGAGATAAGTTTGAATATTGACAGCATCTCTACTGTTTGGGGCAGCTGTGCTGTTTCTGGTTTGGGAGCCAGCTCATTTAGTGTTAGATTGAAGAGGTCTACAGTACATTGCATTGTGCAATGCAGACATATTCTAATAATTCATCTGAATAGAAGAATTCCCTTGAAAGCTGCTCTCCAAGTCTGGATTAGAGGCCAAATTTGAGGTAATTTGAGCAAGGAACTCCTGAGACGCAACCCCTTCTTAAAAAAGTCATATGCCATCCAAATATTACTGCTGTTACAGTATTTCGTTCACTGTTTGCACACATTTGGATATCACACTGTGGTTCTGATCCTCTCTGATCTCTTATAGGTCATCTACTTGGAGTATGGTGTTTGGTATGGTATGGTGGTTGACACCCAAGGACCCTTAGGGAAGTGATACTAGGAAAAGTAATGGGGGTACAGACCGGATCCCTCTGGATTAAGGTGACAAGGAAAAGGAGATTAGGGGTGAATGCACAGCAGGTCATGGTTTATGGACAGCTATGGGGCTGCTGGTAGTTCTGGGGATATGAACTGCAGCATTGCTAACTTTCCACCTGCCATCTGCAAGGGCTTCCTGTCATGCTTCGACTCTGACAGCAAAGCTGTTGCTCTCAGAACCAATGTTTCAATGGGCTCTGAAATGCGTACACATTCTTGATCTGTTCTGAAAGTTGCTATGCCTTAGAAGGGCCAGAGGATAAATTTAGTCTGGGGTCATTTGACACAGCATGTTCTGTAGATAGGGCTGGCCCCACGTGAATATGCAACCGCTTTTCGTATGTTGATTGCTCTAAAATCTCCAACCTGCCCAACCCCAATTAGTCCAAATACTGATTTGCTGCAGCGGGCATGTTTGGTGGAAATGAGGAGTCCTTCTGTCAAAGGGTCCCTGAGGTGTGGACCACAGAAAGAGAGCATTTTGCCAGACTCTCAACAACTTTTGCAGTGCATAGCAGGGGAAAAAAAACAACCACCAGAGCCTCCACAAATAGGCTTTCTGACCTTGCACCAGTCTTCAAGTATGTCATGGAACAAATCATCCTGAGTGAGAT
>NW_009623931.1:0-30057 GCF_000690535.1 Cariama cristata | reverse complement strand
TCTTTTCTTTTCTTTTCTTTTCTTCTTTTACAAATTTTGGGATTCAGTTGTGGATTTTTATGACAATAGCACAAAGAGGTAGTTTCAAAGAAATCTTTGAGTTCCACACAACCCGCTCACCGGTCAGTTTTAGTCTGATGCTCTTTGCAATTCAGTGTTACAAAGGTTGTGGGGTTTTTGTTAAGTGAAATATTTGTAAAAATTGGCTTATAAAAACTTTATTGTTAGAGAAGAACCTCAACTTCTTTCCTGCACAGCTGGTGCAAAAGAAATGTAGAACAGTACTAGGGTGTGAATCATTCTAGCAGTTGAAATCTTACTGTGATAGCGGATACTAATCTTCTCTGGTTTCTGCTGAAATCACAACAGTTACCCTGCAAAAAAGAAAGGCACTCATAATACATTCTTATTTGAGAGTGACGTCTTATGAGCATGCGTCTTATGACATGGTATCTTCTGGAA
The DNA here is from genome assembly GCF_000690535.1 of Cariama cristata. NCBI lineage: Eukaryota > Metazoa > Chordata > Aves > Cariamiformes > Cariamidae > Cariama > Cariama cristata. Next base: position 29,595 of record NW_009623931.1, on the reverse strand, counting down.
TATTTCTTCCATTTTTCTTTCCCTTTCTGAATGCTTAAAAAGACGTTATGAAGATATGACTGTCTTATGCATCCTCTCTCATCTCAGAATGACTAGTTAAATGACTGGCTTTGATGGTGCCATATGTTTGTGGTATGTTTAGGTGAAACTGCTTGAACACACTTGCATAGACCATATTCATATTATTCCTGTAATGCCTATATGCTGTCTTTTTAATAAGCCTCAATATACTTAAGTAAGGAGGCAGAACTAGGCATACATGCACTGCAAATGCAAAGCTGTTTGCTTGCACATTGACAAATGTGCTTTATTTTCAGATTCCCCCCCCCCCTCAAATCCTAATGCATTGCAATTTCAGATAGTTGAATATTTGTATTTATATGTTTTCAAATATATCTCAGAAGACATGACTGGTTGGCAATCTTTCTATTTTACTTGCAGCTCTAAGATTTTCCTACTATATGCTCAGCTGTGATGACAACTGCAGTGATAAATTGCATTGTAAAAGTTTTCATGGTTTCTAACAGTTACTGAAGCTCTTCTGTTTCTATAGTTTGCTTTAAGCTGTGCTTCTTGACCTCACAAGCAATCTTTATCAAAGGTATACATTAACACCTAGGATCAGTATCTAAAAATGAAGCTCTGAAAGAACATTTTTCTTTTCCAGTCTCTCTGATCTCAATATGCAAAGACAAGCCTGTTTTTAAGCATTCTATTTTATTATACTTTAATAAGAACTTTGTATATAAAGAGCATTTAATTGTATCAAAGCCATATTTCGAACTAGAAACAAATAACAAGGTAAAGTCCTAGAAAGATGCTTTGCCTCCCAAATGTTTAAAATATTTTCCTATTGTACCAGAAATATGCAGAAACCTGGCTCCATTTCTTCACTTGAGACTGCAGACAAGCATATGCAATTCTGCATTCACTCTTGGTCGGAACGGGTTCTTTTGTCTTTGAGGTTTCAGATTTTTTGCTACAGATTAAGAAAACTCAGATTGTAATTGTGTGTGATTTAGCAACTGGAATGCGATATTAATTGTGTGTAATTTATCAAGTGGAATGTAATACATCTTGATCCAGCATTATATCCTTTGAACTTCACTTAAGTTTTGTGGCATTTTGTGAATTCAGTTGCCTGTGTTAGAGCTTTTGGTGTTTTTCAGCCAGAAATACATGCACAGCTCAGGTGATCTTTGCGTTTACAGTAACTGAGTTGTACTGCACGCATCTACTTTACAGTGAGCCAGTACAGAGCACTTGCACTAAATCAGAGGCAGGCTGAACACGATGCCCCTATGGAGCTTGTGGTTATCCAAACAGCACATTCGATAATAGTGCATATTGTAATGCTAGTCATATCTGGGATTTGCCTGGAGTAATTGCTAAATGTTGTAACATAGAGAAATCTTGGGTAAGTATCTGAAGATTTCAGATTCTACTCAGAGAAGATTTCTGAAGGTAAAAAGGATTTATCCAGGAAAAAAATATCCCTGTAGTACCTCCATGTGTCACAGGAAGTCAAGCAAATCAGATTTGCCACCTCATTCTTACCTGTGAATATGTGGTTTTCTAATGGAAACTGTTGCCTCCACTTGTGCCATGGTGGTGATAGTGAAAATAAGGTAGGAGGAGTTCCTCACATTTCAGTCTCTCTCAGAAAAGTCTGACAATTTACTCAATGTATTTTAAAATCAGAATAAGAATCGAGAACTTCAAAGAACAAGAAGTGTGAGTTCATACTTACTTTGCAGTTCTGCTTTTTCCCATCCTGATCTTACTCCATAGTATCACGCTAAGGAGATTGGGTGTTCAAACTCCGAGCTAAGGGAACTGAATAGAATGACTACTGGAATTTGCATATTAGTGAAGGTATAAATGACTGACAGTGACAAATTCAATGTTCCTATTTTGCAAGTGCATGGAAATATGTCTAGGGCATATAATGACTTCCTGAGTGAGAAAATGAAAGAATGCTTTGATTTGGGCATTTTAACTTTTCCATTCTGTGTTCTCAGTTCAAACTTTCAAGCCTCTATGAGCTACAGTTTTCAATAATTGCAAGTGTAAGAAACTAAGTTCTGTGTTTGTCACATTACAAACAGCAGAAAGATGAGTGATGATTACTTTCTTAGTTTTGTGAATAAGTTGCTTTGGATATGACTAGAATTTTAATTTCCAATTTCTTACACTTCAAATCTTGCCAGTTAAGATTGTTTCCTCTTTATGTTCTACACAGGAGAAAGTGTGTCCATTCTTCATCATCAGACCTGTCAAAGCATGCAGAGTAATTACCAGCAACAAAAGTCATGCTCACCAGAAGCTAGGGAGTTGTCAGGTATATTAATGAATAATATAGTGGGATAGGTCTGTTTGTCAGTCTGTATATAACGTATTCACCTTCACGGGGTTCATATTTTTTGCCAAGCCTGATGGTATTACTCCAAAAGCTGTGGACAAAATTCAAATAGCCATAGGTGTACTCTAGAATACTTAAAACAAATATATTTACTATCCACAAGTATTTTTACCCTTATATGAAACTTTTTCAGTTCATCACCATGAAAGTCACTTTAGTGCCATTGTAGTAATCTCATACAGTGAATCCCCTAGGCTTAGCAAATCAAATAAGAACTCGTGGGTCAAAATTTTTACCACCTGTTAGCCCTGTTAACTGTGTACAGTTGTGTATTGACTCAGCTGTTTCCTCCAAGTGTAGGAGCACTGCAGCTTTTGGCTCAGTCTGAAGAAACTTCGGTCAGAAACAAATTCTAAAATAACCTTTTTCTGGCAAAGCAGGGTGGAGTAGAGTAGACTTCGTCTCTGCAGGTTCTGATTCCAGGTGAATAATCAATGTAGACTTTTTTTTTAAATCTGAACATCAGGATCCTGTTTGACCAAATTTGAATTCAGACTTTCACCATCAAAGTGAACATATAAACAAACTACTCTGCTCACTTTTACCAATAAAGAAATCTCTCATTCTGGAAGGTAATTCTATGTGCACTTTCTCATTCATAGCTAGGGGAGTTAGATCAGTTACTCCTATTGAAAAGTTATGATTTTTAACTATTTGTATCACCAAATAGCACTAAAGGATCCCAAGCAATTATTTTTTCTGGAGTTTTTGCAGAACAATCTATTTCAAGATATACTTGTATCTCAAAATGCCATCATATCATTCTGTAACTCAATGATGGTTATACTTGCAGAGCAATAATCCTCTTAAATATATGATACAAGGAAAAGAATAATGACATTTTATGAAGGAGTCAGTAGGAAACAAAGTAGGCACCAAATTTTTATCAGAGTAATTTGCATTTCTGATCAATTAAGCCAGTAAATGGATATGCCTTAACTTTCTATAAATGTATACGTCATGGGGAAATGTGCATTTGGGTATAGAGGAACAGTCTTCAGAGGAAGGGTAAAATTAAGGAAAATCTAGGTAGTAGAAAACAGAAGATTGGTCAAATGTCGTCTTGGGGAAGAAGGTGGACAGAGTGGGAATGAAAATACTGCATGAATAATTGAAGACAAAGATAAATCACCATTTGTGAAACTTTGAAAATAGCGATGCAAGATGAACAGGAATAGCAATCCAGGTATAAAAGAATGTCTTCCTTCCATTCAGTTCTTGTCACATTCCCAGAATATGCATGATCTAACTGGTTTTGAAAGACTTAAACTAGAAAACAAATGTAAATTTTCAGACGTAGAAATAAGATCTTGAAGTTAGTTTCATAAAGAAGGGATAATAAAGTGAAGAGAGATGAGGAGCAAGGAAGGTATTTCTTGATTCTGGTCAAACTAAACAAGGCTTAGGGCTAGGTTGGGTTACATTAAGTTACAGGATCTTTTACCCCTTCCACCATTTGAAGAGACCAGAGACCTAAGGACACCAAGTACTGTACAACTGGCTTCTTCTGCCTTCACCCAAAATTTACTTAGAGAGTCTGTGCATCCTTGAAGATTCAGTGAAATGTGGTCCATATCACCAGAAACCTGATGGATTTCATCTTTGTATCAACCTCTACAGCTAAAACATTATCTACTGGTCATGTTTCTGAACAGGTTTTAGCTTTGACATTAATTGTGATAGGATTAGGTCTGCAAACACAACCATTTGTATTGTTTTATTTGTTTAAGCAAGTCAGGCAGTTCAGAAAAAAAAATGGTTGAAAGACTGGGGAGGGAAAGCATATCTAAGTATTTATGCCACTTCATTATAATTTGGACAAAATTCTCCTTACACTAAGGTAAATAGGTTATTGTTCTTTTCACTAAAATCCAGACTAAGAAATTAACTAGATTTAAGAAATGTAATTTCTTTATCTTCTTTGTACCTCCATGGCTAAGATTTAAATCAAAGCAAGCATATAATTTTATTTGAAAAATTTATCTGAATTATTTTTATGTCCAAGTTGAGACAGCATTTTTCCTCTGTTTCTGTTCTTCTGTCTTGGATGAAGTACCCCACTATGTCTTGGATGACACCAGAAGAAGCAACGCTGCAAAAAAGGTTGCTGTCATCATACTTCTGGCAACAGTGGTTGGAAAAGGAATAGCAATCTCACAGACTTTTATTGTGGAAACTCTGTTAGAGCCTGTGTAAACCTTATAAACTTGAAAGAATTAGTCAGTAGCAGTTTAACACAGTGCTACATGCGCACAGCAGAATTACTTACATGGATTGTTAGATTAATGTAATGAATTTCTATTCATAATTTAATAGACTTATGTAAAATGAATATGGAACTATTTTTACAGAAACCACTCTGCATGCCTTAAAGTCTACAGTTAGCTAATAAAAAATGACATTTCCTATTTAATACTTACTTATGTCAATAAACATGAAATATTTTTGTATTACTATTAATGCTGAATAACAAAAGTGACTGAATTAAAAATATTTATTCTGAAATTTTAACTTCAGTTATAGTTTCAGAAGAAAATGCAGTCATATAAGATGCAATTATTGTAAGTAGGAATTGTTTTGAAATGATAGGCCATAGCTGATAAGAATGATTTAGAATCAGAAGCTAATTAAAGTCTTTGAGCATCCACTTTGATATTTTTTTCCCAGAAGGAGAGATATCTTCTAATGTGACCATTCTATGTTTTATTGCAATGACAATTTACACCGTTTTTGAAATTCCTGCAAGATTGGGGTTTTTTTCTGAAAATTATTTTTAAATGGTTAAGATATTAAAGCAATATCATGGAATATAAAATGCATGAGTTTCATGTTTCTTAACTGAGGCTCCAGAACAAAAGAAGTCATAGTGTGTGGGGAAGGGGAAGAGGGACTTGAGGACTCTGGGTGTTTGACAGAAGGGGGAGAGGAACTTTTTTCATCATCACGAAATAATGAACAATAATTCCTTAGACCTAGAGAGTTTAGGATTAAGGTTTTTATCTTTGCATTTTATTAAGGTAAAGATGGTTATAAATTTCATTATGCTCTATCCAAAAAATGAAGTAATATAGCACTGCCTTTATTAAACATTTGCTATTGTTCCCAAGTACTGTATGTAATAAACTTAGGTTTATTTGAAAATTCACAATGTATAAAATACTTTCCAAATCTTTTTAATAAGAATTCCTTCAATATGGACTCTAAAGCAATGTTTGACAACATTCCAGCAGAACATGGAATTACATAAAGCTATACTTCACACTTAACTTTCTTTTCACTGAAATAGTTTAGGGGTTTTGATTAAATCTTATCTTCTATTAAAGTTTAACACATGCAATCAATACCTGAAAAAAGCTAAGAACCTCAGAAACAACTGAAGGAAAGAAATATTTAATGCCTGTTTAAGACTTTCAGCTCAGTGAATATCAAATTAGACATGTTTCTAGATTTACCCAAAGCCAATTTTTCATTGTGTTACTAAACTAATCTTCAGAATCCGATAGTTAAAGTTTGTGTTATATTTGAACACAAAGTCTGAGGATTTAACCTTTAACCGCAGGTGTCCTATTCAGACCTCTTTTTCAGGATCTGAGCCTTTAGATTCATTGATATCAGTAGGGCAAATTCCTTGCCTAAAGACAAGAATTTGTTGTAACTAGAGACATTCAGAAAGGAATGAAATCAGGTAAGTTTGTTTGGTTTGGTTTTTTTTTTCCTCAATCAGGTCAAGTTAAGAACAAAACTTAAAAATTCCCAGCATCAATTCCAAACATTCAGTTAATCAGTTTGAGATTCCCTGTATCACACACAATGCAGGTCCTAACTTCAACAATATCAGAGTTTGAGATTTTATAATTTTAGTAGCAGATGTTTCAGGAGAGCAGAAGTACTGTGTCAAAACCACAGAGTTTTGCAGGGCTCTGCCCCAACTTCTAAACTGAAGAGAAAGTGCTAGAGATATGGATTTGAATATGTCAGATCACAGTAAAGTCTTTCAGTTTTCTGAGCTTTAATTTGTATTTCCTAATATTAAGTCACAAACTACCTATAAAACAAGTAATCCGTGAATTTGATTTTATCATTCTTCCAGTATGCTACCAGTACTTAAGTGCACTACTATTCTTAAAGTCATCTGAATTAGAGGCTTGTTGCCTCTATGTAATACTTTCATTCATTTCTGTTTGCTATTTGCTTACAGAAACAGGAAGAGTGTTTGGGAAATTTAAGACTAGGATTAGGAAGAGAACAATCTTGTTTTCATACCCTATTCTATATCTCATGAAAGGATTAAAACATATCTTCTGCCTGACTGGTTTTAAAATTATTTTTCTCATCCTTTTATTGATGTAATATCTCCATGGGTGGATCTTGCTAATATCTTTAGACCTCAAATATGCTGTTTAATGTCTACACAGGGTATTTCTAATTGTCCTTGCTCATGTTACAGAACACACCACAGTATTTTAGCTAATATTTTAACTTTTTATTCAAGCCATTTTCTGAAACTCTTCAGAACTTCCATCTCCTCAGATGTACCTGGAATTAAAATCTTTTTTGAATGACTCCAAACAAAGTTAATTCAATATTAAAACCTGAGTTACTTCTCTAGATTTATTTCTTACCTGTTTAGAAAGATCTCTTTAGACTCTAAAGAGTTACCTCTTTAGACTCTAAAGTTACCTCTAAGTTACCTCTTCAGACTTCTAGCTGGTATTGCAGTGGTAAAAGGTGTGAAATGGAGATAATACAAGTTGTTCCTTCATTTTCTGTGGTGAAACAGTAAGATCTTGCATCTTTAAACATTCAAGCTTGCAGTCTGGTTTTGTGACTTTATTTCACGTACGTATAATGAAAAAGCTGCTATTGCTAGACTTGAATAGAGCATCTCTTTAATTAATGATTTTAATATGCTACTTCTCTCCTTCAGGAAATCTGCTATACTCTGAATAACTGTTGAGTCTGATAAAATGTTTGGGTGCAGACATCAGCGTATAAGACAAAATAAAATAACAAATAAAGTGCTTGCTGGTTAAAAGTAGTTTCTCAACCAAACTTGTCTGCCCTCTTGCTTTCTCAGAGTATACTGACTATAACTTCAAATCATTTTAACATTTGAGATGCCTTTAAGCCTTACTTTTGTGCTGTGTATTTGGCCAAGTGCTAGACATATTATTCCAACTTGGTGTACCAAACACATGCATCAATGTCATTAATCTGAAAGTAATTGAAATGACAGTGTAGCCACAAACAATAGCAAAGCATTACTTTCCTAACTTCATAATAATGAAGTAATTCCATGTGTGTACCGTTTCAGGTTCTGATGACACTGATAACTCCTGATTTTCTAGGGATAGTGAATTAGACTTTGTAAATGAAGGCCTGTGCTGACAATGTCTACAGTTCAGAATTGTTACATTACTTTAAGCAGCATTGTGCTCTTGTGCCTTATTAACTATGGAGTCTCTCACTGATTCTGTGATAGTTTTAATTCAATGATACCACTACATGGAAACACAGCTTCTTTCGAAGAAACTCATCACATTGAAAGCAGCTCATTAACTTCGGTGTTCCTCTCTGATATAACAGACTACCTTAACTAACTTTAGAAGTGAACCAATAAAGTTTTATCTCTTTTCAGAGTTATTCAAGACAGTTCATCATGCACGTCACTTCCAGACAGAAAGCTGAGCAGACTTGAGCATATCAGGAATCTTCTGTAAGTCAGATGCCACAAAATTCTAATTTGAATGAGGACAATTACTTCAATCAAAACTCAGAAATGCTCATGTTGGGCAGAGATAATGGGATTTTTCTCCCTTGCTTCCAATCTTCTCAATTTGGAAGGTCTGAAATTTCATCTCCTAGATTATTTTTTACCTCTTTACATGCTTATTTTGCATGAGACCGGACATCTCTGTAGGAAATGTCGTGTGAGACAGATGGAAGGTCATGATGAATTCCCATAACTTTAAGAATAGAATGGTCCCAAGGGTGTAGTGTAATGAATAACAGATGAACGAAGTTAGGAGGGAAGTTTTGTATTTCTCAACAAAAAATTTGTAGATTGAAATAGCATTGGTCTTATTTGGATGTTTCTACTAGCGAGTTTTGTTTCACAGCAGTAGTGCAGCTTTATACCAGTCATCTTACTCATCCCATTTTACTACATGGTGTTTCAGACCTCAGCATTTAGTGCATGTGAGCAGTGTTCATTTTGGAAGGAATTCAGCCAACAGGTTTGCTCCAGAAGCTCATCAAATACTTAGTGGAGACACTGCTTACAGCTTGACATGTTGGTCGTAAAACAGCTATGCCCTCCAGTACATATCCAACAGCATGCACCAACAGAGGGTCTCATCCAAACCTCTCATGACATCTTACAAAGATTCTCATGCAATATGAAGGGTCAAATATTGTGTACATCTCCCTAGCTGTTAGTTACTATGAGTATTTAAATTGCTCTTGTAGCTTTCGCCTGCTTCTAGGCTTCTGGACTTCCCTTCTTTTCTTGTTTTACCTCTATTTCTGCCCTGCTTTTCAGAAGTCCTTATATCTCTTATTGAAAGCTAAACAGATTATTGGTCCTATTTTTTCCTTTTCTTCCTTCTAAACCTATTCTCATGCCCTGAAATTAGTTATTCCTACATTAAGAAAAAAAATATTCAGAGATGCTGCCTGAAGACCCAGAAAGATAACACCATTCAATAATATCTACCATGAGAGAATTAGAATCTTTTAGGCAGAGGATGTCTTGAGAGCACCATCAGAAGATTTTTGAGGTTGTTGCTTCTGCTGACAGTTCTCGTGTTTCATGGCAATGCTTTATAAAACCTGATATGATGAAGGTGGTGATCCTGAACTAGAGCAACAACTGCTGCTAAACTGTTGTTGAGGAAGTATGACAGACCTGCACCTCCTGTAGAGAGTTTGCAGGCAGAAGCACACTGCTGAATCAGCTTCTTGTTTGGCTTTTGGGTTTCTCTCGCTTGGTACTGATATCTCCATATGGGATATCCTGTGATTTCACTGCAGGAGGGGATGTGGTGGCAGTTGCCCTTATCCATTGATCCTTTCTTTGTGCAGGGCGGGAGTAGAGTTTGCTGTGGGAAGTTCCTCTGGAGAAGAAGCAGCATCATCTCAGGACAAGGTGGCATTTCCAGGAGAGGAGGGGGAAGGGAGCAGGATTGTTGTGGCTGTTGTCAAATGGCTCCTCCAGGATGTTCAAGAGGGCTGGCAGCAGTCCTGGGCTAACCAAGATACCCATCTGGCAGAGGCTGAGGAGCAGGAGGCTCTGGGAAACTAGAAAAAACACACTCCTGCAAGAGAGTCCTTACTTGACTCCAGAGCTGCCAAGCCATGTTCGTTGGCAGCTAGTTCTGGAGACATCAAAGGAGGAGGAAGGTCAGCTGTTCCTAAAGGAGAGCACTCAGCTCCCCTGTAGATGATACAACCCCAGTATGCGTAGTTGTCATCCAGATCTCTAAGCCCCAGGATTGCAGGTGCCGTACCTGACACTTTGACTAGGTCGTGTTAACCTAGCTAGTCCCTGAGGACCTAATTTAAAGGCTTGCAGAGCCTTTCTGTCTATATATGTGTATCATTCCCAAGTTTTCCTAAGTTTTCAGGCTCTGGTTCAATTAAAGGTTAGGACACAAACTTGGAACAATCCTATTGATTTGGTGAGAACAGTCTCATAAACATTTCCTGAAGGCCACTGCTCCTAACAAAGGCTTCCTACTCGGTTTCACAAACTCATATTTGGCCCATGAGAGAACTATCCCTACCCCACATCTCTCTCTGATCATCTTATAGAATGTGGGCCACAATGATCATGTAAAAGACCACAAATTTCTATTGTTTGAATACTTTCATTGACATATTTTTATTCAGCTGTTCTATTAGTTTAGAATTCTTTCCATTCATCTTATTGTTCATTGCCTGAAAACACACATTTTCAGAATCAGAAGAGGAAGAAATCAGAGTTCACAGGTTGTTGTGGCCCTGCATAAGGCTTCACTTACTCCCTGAATAGCAAATTTTGAAAGACTAGATTGGCAGCAAGAGCTCATCTTCTGAGCTATTCTTGTATGGGAGAGTAGAGGCAGTTTTTGAGGTGGTAGAAACCCTCCCAGGTACCACAGAGTTGGCTATAGGGTGTTGTTATGATGAGGCTACAAATTTCTGCCAACTCTGAACAAAGTGCTTGACTCCAGGATAAGGATACACAAGTGGCTTATCTTGAAAATTGAAAAAAGAAGAAAGTTTTGCAGAAACTCATCAATGATTTGAGGAGTGGTCACGGATTTCTTGCTATGCTCAATGGTGTACATGCAATTAAAAAAACATTTTTCTGCAAATAGAAGGTAAAAGCAAAAAGTCTGACTGACCAAAGCTCAATGTTAGTGTCGTTTCCATGATGTGTCAAGTCTTTGCCCCAATAATCAAAACACATCATAAGAAAGAGCTCAAGGGACTTAGAGAGTAGACAAGGTTTTCTTTGCACCCCACTGTGAGTCTTTCAACAAAGTACCCCTTCCAGATGGTAGATCACTGCACCAAGCTACTCTCTCTGGAGGAGGAAGAGTCAGAACTTTTTCATTTATAAAGAACATTTCTCTCTGACAAATTTTACACAGGCTATTTGATTTTACTTCAGTTATTTTCCTAAGGCTCTAAACCTGGTTCAGAAAAGAAACCAGATGTAGTTGGAATTATTTTTGTAAATAACACATGACGTGATTTATTCTTTTTCTACCAAATTGGCATCATTATAAAGTGCTGCGAGCTTTCCAAATTATGTGACAACTTTTCTGGTGCTTGGAAATAAGGACTCTTTTCTCCAGGAATATAAAATAGTCCGTGTTAAGCAGGAAAACTGGGAGGTTTTTCACCAAGTTAACATATCCACTACCTTGCTTTTAGGTGTATACATCAGGGTGACAAAATGTATGACATCCTATTTTCAAATTACTGTTTGTGATCCCATTTAGCTTTGAATAGGCCTGTCTGTCCTATGCCTGTGTAAAATGCCCTGTTATTTTCAATCTGTTCCATTTAACAAATTGGCAGTCTGTAGGAAAGCTAGTTTGATCGTTCCTTACATGATCCTAATTTGCATAAATAGGAAATGTCCCTTCATAAGTCTTTTGAAGGGTTTTGTTTTTTTCCCTGTTCATTGCTAGAATATTGTCAAACATTGCCAAACTCCTGCACCACGTTATCTCTCTAGACTTCTATCGCCTTTTCATGCTGTTTGAATGTTTCCTTACGCTATGAGAAAAGGAAGTCATAAATAAATATGTTCTTAATAAAACTTTTTTTTCCTTTTAAAAGTATATACAGCTGTCATAAAATTAATCAAAATTAAAGTATCTTGCAAATAAAACAGCCATTCTTATCAATAAAACAAAGCATTCTATTTCTGTATCTTTCACAAAAATTACTATAACTTCTTAAAATATTGCAGTCTGGAATCATGTGACTATATCAGAACACTTGCTTCTGGAGACTGAATTAATACTGCTTTAATCTTGTTAATCTAAACTCAGAACTGGTTGTGTTCAAAAAACAATAAATACAGTTTCAGGCATTTTAGGGAATTGAGTCTAAAAAAAGCAGCAAGTCTTTTTTCTATGACATAATGCCTTCTAAGAAAGGAAATAGTCTGTAGAGCAATGAATAATTTGGAAATTAGGTAGTAGCTTGAATGTAACATCTAAACACCAGATTGGGCAGACAACTACAGGAGGAAGAAATGTCTCAGGAGTCAGATTCTATGATATAGAAAATGGCTAGAACACAGATTCAGAAACAATTTCAGTTGATGACTCCTTGTATAACAAGAGTTAACAAGGTGGAGCTAGGTACCTCAAAGTGGCATTTACCAGTGATCAACTGCTGAAATGGCTGGGTGAAGAAATGCTGAGGGTCCTGGAAAGGTATCAGGAGGGTGGTTTCTAGCAGAGGAAGGAAGTGTTAGAAGCCTCTTTTTTACTTCTGTTATCTTTCTGGCGTTTAAAAATGCAGAATTTGGAGCAGTCTATAACACTGAGAAACCCAATGCAACAGGGCACCCTGCTCGATCACTTCATTTGGGCATCATGTCCACAGATTCCAATGTTCCTGACATCCAAACAGTTCTTATGTCTGCCTTGTAAAACTAATACCTACATATGCTGTCCACCTGTTTAGCTCATAGAAACTAGAACTCACTCCCAGATTTACTGCAATTGTGTTTCATGGCAGAGGCATGTATGTATTTGTCCAAAATTATACGGAGAGAAATCTAGGAGTTCACATGCTCTGCCACACTCTTTGACACTTCCTCTGGAAATTAGACCTGGAATATATTTCTTCTTGCCCAGTTTTCAGCAAAGCAGAAAGGTAGGTGCCTTAGTCAGATCTTGGAGATTCTCCTTATTCCCACTTGGAATTTACAAGATGGTCTACAGAAGGCTTGAACATATATACCACTCCATTCTATGAAAGATGGGGCACTTTCTTTTAAAGGATTGTGTGGAAAAGTTTTTATTTGATAAACTAGCTTTAGATCTTTTTGTTTTGAGAAGTAAAATGTCTGGATTCCTCTTAATTTAGTGAATTACTTCTTTACAACTTAATTTAAAAATGCTCTTTGGGGTCTCAAGCACATCCTCTTCTCCTCCACAGCCACACTACTTTTACACCCAACAAAACAATTATTATGGGTAGGATTTAAGCATCTCTACCTCAAGAAAGGTTACCATTCTTCAAGCCCTGCTACCACTATACGTGGATATAAACAAATAACTAAAAGATGAAATAATTAAATCAGTACTAAGTAAGATAAATTGAATAAAATTCAGTAGAATTTGACCCCATATAATTTATCACCATTAGAAAATCCTCTTCCATTTCATAGAGCATGTCTGTGTAGACACAGGTTCTCCTCACTCATGGAGTGTCATTCTCCTTCTGGCCAAGAGAAATCCCTTGAGATGTAAAAGTAGGACCTAAAGGCATCAACTGAAGCTGAGAAACAATATGATTTTTACATATAAGAATATGTGGGAAGCTATTTGGAGAAACCTGTATGGATTTAACCTTCTCTTAATGAGACATATGGATCCTATCTTCCCTGTTATGTTTCATGGGGGTTGCAGCTGCCATGGAAATCTTGATTACTCAGTGGCTCCACATGAAGCTGGGTTGAGGGTTAATTGGTAGCAGAGCCAATGTAGAGAGCTAAATGTCATCATGTGAATGCCTCTGGATCCCCAGGGATTTTCCATGGTCTGTAGGCATCAAGGTAGGACTTCTTTCAGGTCAAGGAGCAAATATTGCAACTGAAAGGACAGAGGCAAAAGACAGAACATTTATATGGGATGGCTTGCAGGAAATGGAAGGTTAGATTAACTTTTATATGATAACTTAAAACTCTATTTTCATTCCTTTGTTCTCAGGGTTTTTTGTCCCCTTTTTTTGGCATTTTATTTTCACTATTCTGACATTTTTTATTTCCACCTTTTGTGACTCGCTAAGAGTTTAACAGAACCTTGGCTTTTTTTTTTTAACACTTATAGTTCAAAATTCTAAATTAGATGACACCTATTTGCCAATACTCAATTAGATCTATCCAAGATTTATAAACAGCTTTTTACGATATCTCCTATACTTTCCAGAATCTAGTAGTTACTACAAGAGATAAAGAAGTAGAAATAGCAAATATCAAGACATATCCTGAGAAAGAAAGGATAAGAGACAGATATTGAGACTCTGCATTCTATAAATAAGGTATAAACTATGTCACATGTATATAATAAATATACCTGTAAGAGTTCATGTAACTTTCTTGGTAAAGACCAGAATTTAAAGACAAGGAATTTTTTTTTTTCTCCTGTAAAGGGATGTAAAGTGCATATATTTTGAAAAATTTTGTTCAATATATGAAACATAAACACCTGCAAATCTAACTCACTCAAATTTAAACACACAAAACATGCAATTCAATAACATAATATTTTCAGAACTAAATATACCACATAATTAACTCCAGGAGAAATGAGTATCTGTGAGCAGGACATTTTTTTTACACACAAACATCTGCACACTGAGCTAGATGAATGTTGCAATCATACTGATAAATAAGTCATGAATACCTTTCAAAGAAATTTTTATATTTGTAAAAGCAACATCTTAACAAGAATGTTCTTGTAATGTCAAACACATAAATAAAAATAAGTTTAGAGTTTTTGCAGATACCTATATTCAATTACAGTATTTATTCAGCCACTGAACCATCAGCCACTAGCATATGTTTAGACGTTTTTGGGTCTTCTACTGCAGTTGCACAAGGTTGCAAGTCTGGAGAATAGAACCGTAATTTCAAGGCTGGAATTTTATGTATATAGAACAGCTCTACATTACACAGATGATAAGCTATGGCTGACTGAAAATACATCCTAGGTAGATTTTCACAGAACCATAGAATGATTTGGTTGGAAGTGACCTTCAAGATCATCTTATTCCAGCCCCCTTGCTGTGGGCAGGGACACCTTCCACCACACCAGGTTGCTCAAAGCCCCATCCAACCTGGCCTTGAGCACTTCCAGGGATGGGGCATCCACAGCTTCTCTGAGCAACCTGTGCCACTGCCTCACCACCCTCATTGGGAAGAATCTCTTCCTAATGTCTAATGTAAACCTACTCTCTTCCAGTTTAAAGCCACTGTCCCTTGTCCTTTCACTCCATGCCCTTGTAAAAAGTCCCTCCCCAGCTTTCTTGTAGGCCCCCTTTAGGTACTGGAAGGCTGCTATAAGGTCTCCCCAGAGCCTTCTCTTCTGCAGGCTGAACAGCCCCAACTTTCTCAGCCTATCTTCATAGATGTGCTCCAAGCCCTCTGATCATCTTTGTGGCCTCCTCTGGACTTAGTCTAACAGATCCATGTCATTCTTGTGCTTAGGACCCCAGAGAGGAGTGGTCTCACCAGAGCGGAGCAGAGGGGCAGAATTCCCTCCCTCAACCCACTGGCCATGCTGCTTTGGATGCAGCCCAGGGTACGGTTGGCTTTCTGGACTGCCAGCGCACATTGCTGGGTCATGTTGATCTTCTCGTCAATCGACACCCCCAAGTCCTTCTCCTGAGGGCTGCTCTCGATCCATTCTGCGACCAGTCTGCATTTGTGCTTGGGTTTGCCTCCATGCAAGTGCAGGACCTTGCACTTGGCCTTGTTGAACTTCATGAGGTTTCCAGAGGCCCACCTCTCCAGCCCATCGAGGTCCCTCTGGATGGTCTCCGTTCCCTCCAGCATGTTGACCACACCACACTGCTTGGTGTCGTCGGCAAACTTGCTGAGGGTGCACTCCATCCCACTGTCTGTGTCACCAACAAAGATGTTAAACAGCTTTGGTCTCAATACAGACCCCTGAGGAACGCCGCTTGTCACCGGTCTCCACTTGGACATCGAGACATTGACTGCAATGAGTGTGACTATCCAGCCAATTCCTTGTCTATGTCCATCTGTCAAATCCATGTCTCTCCAATTTAGAGAAAAGGATGTCATGTGGGACAGTGTCAAATGCTTTGCACAGTTCCATGCAGATGACATCATTTGCTCTTCCCTTGTCCACCAACGCTGTAACCCCATCATAGAAGGCTACAAAATTTGTCAGGCACAATTTGCCCTTAGTGAAGCCATGTTGGCTGTCACCATTCACCTCCTTATTTTCCACGTGCTATAGCAAAGTTTCCAGGAGGATCTGCTCCATGATCTTGCCGGGCACAGAGGTGAGACTGACTGGCCTTCATTTTTTTCCTTCGTGGCTGTTCCTTTTTTTCCCTTTTTAAAAATAGGGTTTATGTTTCCCTTTTTCCAGTCAGTGGGAACCAAAGTGCCACTTCTCAAATATGATGAATAGTAGATTAGCCACTTTATCTGTCACTTCCCTCAGGACCTGCGGATGTATCTCATCAGGTCCCATGGACTTGTGCACCTTCACATTCCTTAGATGGTCTCAAACTTGATCTTCAAAAGAAGGTAACAGTCACTGGGCTATATGAGGCTGGTTGTCTCTTGATGAAATCCCTGATACGAGCTCCCAGTGAGCAGCACACCTCTCTAGAGAGCACATCAGGTCAGCAAATGGGTCCCTCCATACCTCTCAGGAGAGAGTCACCTACTACTGTCACCCATCACCTGTTCGTAGTTGTGCTGGTTGTTATACAGGCTGCCTTACTCAGCTCCAGCATCTCTCCTGATGTAACGGGTCTTCCCTCTTCCGTCTGTGGAGCGGTGAAGCGGTTCTGCAAGGAGACCTCAGGCTTTGGGGTTACTTTCTTCCTCCTTCGGGTCCTTGCTGTTGCAAGCTTCCATTCTTCTGCATTATTGGCCCTGCTCCCTTCTGTGTGTGCCGGCGGGGGAGTTGTTGGCTGTTTGGCTATGGGCTGTGGATCCACTGCAGACTGCATTAGGAACCAGCTTTCCAGCTCCTTCTCAACCTCCCTGACGTTGTGCAGCCTTCTCACCACCTCCTGCAGCTCAGCACCCACTGCAGAACCTCCTCCACCTGGGCACACCGTTTGCAGGCAGATCTCCTGCCTGTCCCTGCCCCACGACAGAGGTCGGGGCACTTCCAGCAGTCTGAGGTCCGCGCTGTGACCTACCCCTTCAGCAGCTCAGGCTGGGTGCAGGTAACGCCCACTGCCAGGGTAGATGGTGCAGATCCCCAGCTGGAGCTGCAGCCTTTGCTCTCAGAGGAGCACCCACCATTCTGCCTTCAAGGTCAGGTAGGATGAGTGCCCTTGACCTGTGCAGATGGTCACAGAACAGGACCTCTTTGCTGGGTTATTTGGACTTCAGATCTCTCAATTCAGCCAGTGGAATGTCCCTCCTTTGGAGAGGCACTCTCCCTGTGCCCCTTCCCACGCAAACTCCCACACCATGCCCTGCCTGATGCGCCATGCTGCATTTGCCCCTAGTCACCTTACATACAAGCCTAGCAAGTCAGGGTCCGTGAACATGATGTACCTTCATAGGGCAAACAAGAAATACCCACAAGCTCTCACACCATTTCCAAATCTTTGGCACTCATACACAGGTCCCATAAGCCTGTTCCTTAAAAGAACCTGAAAGGAAGAAGCAAGGAAAAGAGGGAGCTGAGTGAGAATTACTTACTGCTAAGATGCAGTATTTAAGTGAAAGAATGGGATATCCTAGGATAAGTAGAAAAAGATGGGGGAAGAGCATATGTGATGTGCAAGAAGTAAGCAAAGTAATTCAATCCACCAAGGAAAGGCAGGTGATGTTAAACACCTGTTTTTAACAATAAGGGCAATTTTCAATATACATTGTCTTGCTTGATTTCCATTATTATGTGTGAATTTTTATTCCCAT
The DNA here is from genome assembly GCF_000690535.1 of Cariama cristata. Lineage (NCBI taxonomy): Eukaryota > Metazoa > Chordata > Aves > Cariamiformes > Cariamidae > Cariama > Cariama cristata. The sequence continues at coordinate 11,803 of NW_009623931.1, read as the reverse complement.
GAGAAGTCTAAGTTGTTGTGATTTTTGACAAAGTTGTTCATATTACTTTCCCTTGACTTAACGTCAGCAGACAGAAGTCTGTTTGTACTTCCACTCTAAGTTTCAATGATCTGCCAATCAAAAAGTTCAAAACAGCTATTCTGATACATAACATCCCTGTGTAAATCAAAGACATCTGGGAATGTCTGTGCAGTTCTTGTAACTTAATTGCGTAACTAGCACATAGACTAGTCTTTCACTCTAAGTTCATATATTCTGTATCTCTGGGTCTTCTTCAAAATTAAATGCATGGATGCATTTGATAAGTGTGTGACTGTTACTGAGTTTTCCTTTTCTCTAGCTGACAGATAAATCTAAAACTTAGAAAAGCACAAGGTTCTTCACACTTGCAGTTTCGACATCATAGATCATATTGCCAACAGGTGTGATAGTGTCATACTCAAAATTCTGTTGCTTTAAAAAAAGCAGCCTCTTCCATATTGCATATGACCTTGAGCTTTCAACAGATTGAATGGTGCTGAGGAAGCTCCTTATTGTTATACTGTAAAAGCAAAGAAAGAACTTTGCTATTTTGACATATAATAAAATTTGCCTTCTTGTTCTGATCCATTTCTTCCATTGTGAGTGGCAGCCCCAAGATTTTTGACTCAAGTCTCTTACAGTTGAGTCTTATGTTCATTAACATAAATTCAGTTGTAACTCTACAGCTCTGTGGATAATAGACATAGCAGGAAGTTACTATTTTTGTCTTACTTTCCTAGAAGATTAGCTATTTACCTTTTTTTTTTTTTTTTTTTTCACTCCTACGTAATCCTTTAGTCCATAGTAATAGAATCTGCTGATTTCATGTATTCACTTTTGGAAATCTAAAGGACTTACAACGTCTTCACAGTTCATCAGATACGTATCATTACCCATTAGCTTAAACAATTTCATCAGAAATAGAATCTGAAACATATTGTGGTATTTGATAATAATCACTGTAACTAGACAAACTATTCTTCCTGTTTACAAAAGGTAAGTATTCAACTTCAAATTGCTCCCTCTATATATTGAACATGCCCTGTCAACCTGCTAGGGACCCCATTTTTCAAGAAGTAAGGCTAGTTATTAACTTTGTGACTAGGGGTACTTTGGAGGGTGAGAGGAAATATTACTGCCTTTCACTTTCTGCGAAATGGAGTTTATTCCACTGGTCATGCACAAAATCATGCATAGGGTATAGGTAATAATTTTTCACCCTGTTTATCAGGTTATTGACTGAATGAAAGGTGGTGACATTTCTGTGTCTCATTTGTGAATTGTGCCTAACGGTACACCAAATTATTTTGTTCAGGGAAACAGTTGGCTGAACATGACTCCTCATCCAACTGCTTTCATCTGTCAGCAACGTTGAGGTTAAACTGTAATGCTGAGTATCAGGTAGGAAGCCCTGATGAGAATAAAATATTCATGCAGTCTGAAAGGAAAATCTAATCTTATCTTAATTCCTTCAAAAGCTTCTTTGCCTTGCTGCACCTATTTAATTTTTCAGGTGAGTTGCAGACATGTAGAAGGGAAGGGCTATGCCAACTATAGTTTCAGCTTGGTGTGCAGCTAAAAAAAAAATCTTGAAAAAAAAAATTAAATCATGTAGCTCAGCTTCTTTTTGTGGCAAAATGAGTTGAAGTGAGAGTCTTAACATCAGACTGTCATTGTAGTTTTGCAAGATCGATAGCCTGACTTCTATTACAGAACCTGCTGGTATGAGCAGGAAAAAAAAAAGTTACTATATTATAGTAGGTGCAAAAAATACATAGATAAATATTCTTATTGAATAGAATATATTCTCACTAAAATTTATCTTTCAGTTTTGAGGTTTTAAGAAAACATAATTAGATAGTTGAAGCATAACATTTTTCCAGAAGATTAAATTAGATTGAAAATAGAACAAGGTTTTGGTCAATATTCATCAGTGTCCTCTTTGACAGTTTTATATTCAGATCCAAGACAAGCAGTGCTGGTTTTGCATAGAATCAAACAGTACTAAAATGCTAAAAAGAAATGATGAGAGGATTTGGCTAATGAGCCATTTGACTTCCTTCCTCTGGCCTGAAGAGACAAATGTTTTGCGGACAACCATCAGGACAACTGCTTCTCACTGCAGCTAGGTAAGCCTTCCCCAACTTCCCACTTTATACTGAATAGAAAGGATGCTCTACTACTGGCATGTTCTCGAGAGTCCTCCATTGCCCTGCATCACAGCACCAAAACCTCCACAAACATCCAGGGGAAGAGAAAAGTTCAGTTTGTGTGGGAATTCATCTACTTGGATGAACTTTTCCTGCCATCTGAAGGCATATCCTGCATCACTACAGCTGCCTTAGGATTTCCTCAGAGGACTTTGATAACCATTTCTGCAGAGAGCTGAACCTATAGCAGCCTTTAGATGAGAGTTTTTCATGATTCACATCCTCAAAGAATTCCCCTTGCCATTTTCTCCCTTTCTAGATGGGAAATCAATGAGTTGGAAATTATGTGAGCACACCTAATTTTCAAACATTTCAATCCTGTGCTTTTTATTGCTCCAGTAATAATTTGAAGAAATTAATCATCTTCTCTCAGATTGAGATTTCTGGGCACACGTCACAATCAAACTGCTCTAATCCTTCAAGCTGACCTTTCAAGTTATGTATTAAACTTGGTTACATTTTGTGTCACAACAAGCAAGTTAATTTGGTCGAGATAAGAACCTGTTTTGAATTTTTTTTCATTGCTTCCATGGACCCAAATCTGAAACTTCATGGGGAAGGAGGTTCAAGGCTGAATAATACACTTGTTAAGGTGTCTGCTCTTTGTCACACAAATCTTTCCTAGTGGCATTTCGCTATTCCTCCCCGTTTGCCAAGAAAGGCAGGCTGTGCTGAGGTTGCACAGTGCATTGAATGACCAATAGGGAAGTCTAAGCAGTGGCAGTGTGGAATGCTTAAACTATTTAGACACAAAAATTCATTTGTATTTCAGAATTATTTTTTTTCCCCTGAAAGCAAAGTTTTGTCGCATATCCTGATCAGTTGACACTGCATGGCAAAATGTTATTCCATCGGGTGCATCCAATCATCTCTCTTTTTGCAGTTTTCCCACATAATTGCACCGAACACCAAAACCAAAACTAAAATGAGTAGCAAGGTCCAGAACCCATAATTACTGCTAAGGGTTGAAGAAACTCTCTTGGCTGAGAGAAGGAAGGAAAGTACTCAAAGATGGGGTAAAAATCAGATATTAGGAAATAAAAGAACATGAGGACATTGAGATTTGTCTTTAAAATAATGTGAGCATTCAAGTTTCACAGTACTGAAGAACTATATTCATCTAGATAGAATTAATATACTATTCATTGAACATTTAACTAAGTTATAGTTACTACGTGTTCTGAATTCTCATGCAAACACAAGCATTAAAGTATTGTGCTCCTCACAATCCATTACCAGCTTTAAATTGCTGAGTGGGAATCCTTTAAGACAGACAGTGGAGGAACTGCCATAGCTTTAAAAGCAAATTTTCCATGGGTTTCAGGTTCCTATGAAAGACAACATAAAATTGTTGAATCATAGAATCCTTTAGGTTGGAAAAGACCTTTAAGATCATCAAGTCCAACTGCTAACCTAACACTACCAAGTCCACCACTAAACCGTGTCCCTAAGCAAGACATCTGCACGTCTTTTAAATATCTCCAGGGATGGAGCTATTCACTGAGCACCCCATTCCAGTGCTTGACAACCCTTTTGGTGAAGAAATGTTTCCTAATATCCAACCTAAACCTCCCCTAGTGCAACTTGAGGCCATTTTCTCTTATCTTATCACTTGTTACTTGGGAGAAGAGGTTGATACCCACATTGCTGCAACCTCCTTTCAGGTCGTTGTAGAGAGCAGTAAGGTCTCTCCCCAGCCCACATTTCTCCAGACTACACCCCTCCGGCTCCCTCAGCCACTCCCCATCAGACTTGTGCTCCAGACGCTTCACCACCTTTGTTGCCCTTCTCTGGACACGCTCCAGCACATCAAACTCTTTCTTATAGCGAGGGGCCCAAAACTGAACACAGGATTCGAGGTGCAGCCTCACCAGCGCAGAGTACAGGGGGACGATCATTGCCCTGGTCCTGCTGGCCACACTGTCTCTGATACAAACCAGGATGCCATTGGCTTTCTCGGCTACCTGGACACACTGCTGGCTCATATTCAGACAACTGTTGAGTAACACCCTGAGGTGTTTTTCTTCTGAACAGCTTTCCAGCCACTCCTCCCCAAGCCTGTAATATTGCAAGGGGTTGTTGTGACCCATGTACAGGACCCGGCACTTGGCCTTGTTGAATCTCCTACAGTTGGCCTTGACCCATCAATCCAGCCTGTTCAGATCCCTCTGTAGAGCCCTCCTACCCTACAACAGATCAAGACTCCTGCCAAATTTGATGTCTTCTGCAAACTTACTGAGGGTGCACTCGATCCCTTCATCTGAATCATTAATAACGATATTAAATAGAACTAGCCCGAATACCGAGCCCTGGGGAATACCACTTGTGACCGTCTGCCAACTGGATTCAACTCCATTCACCACCACTCTTTGGGCTCGGTTATTCAGACAGTTTTTTACCCAGCGAAGAGAATGCCCATCCAAGCCATGACCAGTCAGTTTCTCCAGAAGAATGCTGTGGGAAATGATCTCAAAGTCTTCACTAAAGTCTACTTAGATGATATCCACAGCTTTTCACCAAGTGTGTCACCTTGTCATAGAAAGGGATCAGGTCAAGCAGGACCTGCCTTTCATAAACCCATGCTGACTGGGCCTGATCACCTGCTTGTCCTGTAGGTGCCACATGCTGGCACTCAGGATGATCTGATCCATAACCTTCCCCAGCATCAAGGTCAGACTGACAGCCCTGTCATTTCCTGAATTCTCCTTCTGGTCCTTCTTGTAGATGAACATCACATTTGCTAACCTCCAGTCATCTGGGACCTCCCCAGTTAGACAGGATTGCTGGTAAATGATGGAAAGTGTCTTGGTGAGCTCTTCTGCCAACTCTCCCAGTATCCTTGAGTGGATCTCATCCAGCTCCATAGACTCATATGTGTCCAAGTGGTGTAGCAGGTCACTGACCATTTCCTCTTGGATTATGAGGGCTGCATTCTCCTCCCCATTCCTGTCTTCTAGCGCAGGGGGCTGGCTACCTGAGAACAACTGATCGTGCTACTAAAGACTGAGACAAAGAAGACATTAAGTATCTCACCCTTTTCCTCATCCTTTGTCACTATGTCTCCCCCCACATCCAATTAAGGATGGAGATTCTCCTTAGCCCTCCTTTTGATACTAATGTATTTCTAGAAACCTTTTTTATTGTCTTTAATGGCAGTAGTTAAGTTAAGTTCTAGTTGGGCTTTGGTCCTTCTAATTTTCTCCCTGCATAAGCTCATGACAACCTTGGAAGAAGGCCTGCCCCTTCTTCCAAAGGTCATAACCTCTCCTTTTTTTTCCGGAGTTCCAGCCAAAGCTGTCTGTTCAGCCAGGCTGGGCTTCTTCGCCACTGGCTTGTCTTTTGGCACATGGGGATAGCCTGCTTCTGCCCCTTTATGATTTCCTTCTTGAAGAATATCCTGTTTTCCTGGACTCCTTTCCCCTTCAGGACTGCCTCCGAAAAGACTCTGTTAACCAGGTTGCTAAATAGGTCAAAGTCTGCCCTCCAGAATTCCAAGGTAGCAGTTCTGCTAACTCTCCTCCTGACTTCTCTGAGAATTAAAAACACTATCATTTCATGATCGCTATACCCGTGACAGCCTCCAGCTGTCACATCACCCCCAAGTCCTTCTCTGTTCACAAACAACAGTGGGGTGCCTTCCCTCGTTGGCTTCCTCAATAGCTGTGTCAGGAAGGTCTCTTCTACACACTCCAGGAACCTCCTAGACTGTTTCTTCTCCTCTGTGTTGTATTTCCAGCAGACATCTGGTAAGTTGAAGTCCCCCACAAGAGTAAGTCCTATAAATTGTGAGACTTCTTCCAGCTGCTTATAGAATATTTTGTCTGCCTCTGCATCCTGATTGGGTGATCTGTAACAGACTCCCACCATGATATATGCCTTGTTGGCCTTCCCCCTGATTCTTACCCATAAACACTGAACCCTTTTGTCACCACTATTAAGCTCTAGACAGTCAAAACACTCCCTAACATATAGGGCTACCACACCACCCCTCCTTCCTTGCCTATCCCTTCGGAAGAGTTTATAGCCATCCATTGCAACACTCCTGTTGTGGGAGTCACCCCATCACGTTTCCATGACAGCAACTATATCATAGTTTTCCAACCACACAATGCCTTCCAGATTCTCTTGTTTGTTGCCCATGCTGGGTGCATTGGTGTAGGTGCACTTCAGTTGGGCTATTTATCCTGTCACCTATTTGGGGGAGAAGCCCTAATTCCTATGTGACCATTCTCAGGTGCTTCTGTGGTTTCTAACACATCAATAAACCTTTCACCTCTGCTGTCACATGGATCTCCATCCCCTATCTCCACTGAGATGGCAGACTGAAGGACCTCGCTAACACACTGACCCTCAGACATTGGCGTGCTGCCTCCAGGCTTATCTCTACTGAGCCTGGTTTTATCCCTTTCCCCCTTCAAATCTAATTTGAAGCTCTTTCAATAAGCCCTGCTAACTCCTGTGCAAAGATCCTTCTCCTCTTTCGAGACAGGTGTACTGCGTCTGTTGCCAGCAAGCCTGGTGTCATGTACATAGACCCATGATCAAAAACCCCAAAATTCTGCTGGTGACACCAGGCTCTGAACAAGGTATTGATCTGCAGACTCTTCCTGTTTCTCCCCTCATCATCCCCTGCAGTTCGAAGGACAGAGGAGAATGTTACTTGTGCTCCTGATCCCTTAACCAGTCATTCCAAGGCCCTGAAGACTCCCTTGATTACCCTCGGACTTCTTGTTGCAACTTCATCACTGCCCACCTGAAAAATCAATAATGGATAATAACCTGAGAGCTGTACCAAGATAGGAATCTTTCTCTTCACACGTTTAACGTGTGCCCCAGGGAGGCAGCAGACTTCCCTAAGAAATGGGTCTGGTCTGCATACCGGGCCTTCTGTTCCCTTCAGAAAGGAGTCTCCTATGACAATGACCCGTCTTCTTGTCTTGATGGAAGCAGTTTTGATGCAAGCCGTAGGCCAACTTGACCTTGGCGACTTCTCCAAGCTAGATGAACCATTGTCCTTGTTAGTGTTTGGTTCCACTTGCAGAGGCTCATACCTTATGATGCAAGGGCCTCTGGGCAGGTGAGACAGTCACAGAGGGGATGGGCCTGCTGTGCCAGGAAAGAGCTGGTTGCCATTGCCCCTATCCCTTAGATCACAGTGTTCAGCCAGGAGGAAAGAGGATCCGGAATCCTCTGTATCGTGAGTCCTGTCTGCCCTTTGGGCCTGTCCCAGGGAAGGTAGGGTGCAATTCCAGTCATCTCTCTCACGCTCACCCTGATACTCCTGATACTCCTGGTGCATATTGTCAAACCAGAGCATTCTCTTTTGTTCTTATTCCTTTTAGACCAAAATGAGGAGTGTATTTCTCAGAATCACATTAAATTCTCTAAATCTTAATAATTACTACTAATCTGAATCAGATGCTGGCTCACTGTGGAATCAATGGGTTTTGTGCCATTAGACTGTTATTCCGTTTCTGCACTACTAATGTTAAAGGTGTCAGAGTCAGAAACAAAAGAAACCGAGCAGTTTGTCACAAAATAAACACCTACCCTTGGGAAAGTTTTTGGGGAGTAGATGAAGTATCAGCAAATAATTACTCATAATTCTTGTTCACATATTGCTTGAAAATAATCATCTGCATATTCAGCTACTATAAATATCTGCACATAGTTTAAATATTATGAAGGCAACGTGGTCGAAGGCATAATTTTTTACAAATACCAATAATTACATGCACTGCTCACTGGATTATATATTAATCCATTAATCACCCATAGAAATTACTACTGAAATTTGTGCCACCTATGTTATTCTGATATCTCCTTTAAGTATGTTCTTGTCAACCAGAAAACATCAATATGGTTAGAAGGAAACAACTTTCAACTGCTACTACAAAAAACCAGGAAAATTTAGAAATAAATTATAGATTAGTAAAAGATAGGTTCCCTTTATTCCCCTGTGTCTGCCACCCCCTTGGGGGAAAATAAAAAAAAAAACAAAGCAAAAACAAAAAAACACACACAAAAAAAAAAAAACACAACAAACAAACAAAATAAAAACATGAACAAGAGAATGGTTCAGTAATGTAAGTAAAGACAAACTGAAATTTTAAGCACAGTTAGTTTCTATGTAAAATAAAGTAAATTGAACTCCACCATTCACTCATTGCATACCTCCTCTTCTGTTGAATCTCTTCAGACAGAGAACTTCCCTTGGAAATGGAACTTCCGCCTCTGGCACCCTCGCTGTCAGCTTTATTTGTTCTGAATGTCAGACCCTGCAAAGAGTAAAGGTCTGTCCTTAGCTCGCTTATAAATCCAGTTTCCTTCACACAGTAGTGCACCACAATACCTTGGATTACTAGTTTAAGTCAATTCATCTTGATGCGTATCACGTTTTTACATCCATTTAAAGAAATGATTGATTACTATTGATCTTTAGTATTTGAAGAACTGGATGGTCACACATCAGACTGCTGCTAGAAGAAAATGGTGTAAAACTTAATGTCTCTAATGGATACTCTGAAATCCAGCATGACATTGTAGTTCATTCTTCTCAGTGCAGCTGAAAGATATGACAATTCCAAAATATTAACATACAAAATGCTTCCTGAAATGCTGAGTGCTAGCGTATTAGGCAGTTTAATTTTTACTGCAAAGTCTTTCTGTTTAATAGCTCAAGCAAGTGTGCTGGATGGGGTAGTACAAACATTGGTAGGAGAAACAGATTTTAGGAGAAGTAACCTTGGCAAATGAAGTAACTCTTCATCAGGTTCAAATATTATCCAGTACTAGATTATTCCAGTTCAGACTTTATAATAAATAAATGACCAAAAGTTCATGATATTGTAGCAGTAGTATTTTGGTGTTTAATATGTTGCTATACGTTCCATCACAAACAATGTGATTTTAGCTTTCAACATTTTTCATTTAGACAGGAAAACTTTGAGCTCCTGTTAATCTGTATACTTCTCAATATGTTTTCATTTAAGGTCTAGCCTTAACATGTTTTCAGCACTCAAATATGGCTCATGGCAGTGAAAAGATGGGAAGAATATTTGATGAGAATAGCTTTACACACCATTGGGTTAGTTCTTCAAGAAATTTCTGTGCTTCTGTGGGACAGCATAAATCTTGCTCTCTTCTTGGCAGAAGTAGCATGTTCTTCTCTTCCCAAACATTTCCTCCGGACACCTCCAAGAATCTGGATAAGGAGTCACCTCCTCTGGAGCAGAGTTTTGTGGTGGTTTCAGGATTTTCTTTCTGCAGAAATTCACGTGAAAGAAAGCTATCAGAAAATATTGCCTTACTGGATAACTTCTACTTTTACAATTAAGGACAGTATTGACTCTGTTCCAAGTGCACAAATCCTTTTATATTTAATTGTAAATTGGAAATTCAATTTAAAAGTTATCTTCAGCCTTTGATACTGAATATTCTGGAGCCAAAGAAATTTAGGACATTTGTAAAAGCAAATTTATTCTCCATAAATGTTTACCAAGGAAGACGTAATCTCTTTACGGTATTGTATTGCATTGACACAGGAACAAAGAGAAGGGCAAACTTTAGACGTACATGTTACTTGTGTCAAAAAAACCTTTTGTGACTGCTTATTATGGGTGGACAAAGAGTATATTATGCTTTCATGAATTTTGTGCGTGTGTACAATTCAAGCTTCAGCTCTTTTCTGATTCAATTTCGCCATGTTGTCCTTGCTGAGACTAAACAAATTACCATATTGGAGTCACAGGAGTACAAATCTTTAGGTTTTACCTTACACATGTGTTCAGAGGTGAACAGAGGCATTCTTAGAAAAGAACTTCTGAGGAACCTGGGGGATGGAGAGGATGGGAGAACTTTGCAGACCATTAGGTAAAAAGGGTAATAAAATTATTAATTTTGTCACATTTAGTCATGTAAATTGAAGCTTGAGTCAACTGGACAGAGAACACTTAGACTGGATAGAGAAAGCCGGATTTCAGATGCTGATACCATATTGGTTGCCTACCAATTTCATGAAGTAAAATGATTTGGACATACATTAGAGTTTGACTTTTCAAGGTGCAGAAAACACTTCACTCTAGTTAAAGGCAATGGGAGCTGTAGCTGCCTTTTATAGCTCAGGTATTTACTGCTTTCATAGCCACAGCAGACTTTTTTCTTTTTTTAATAAATGAGCACTTAAACTCTTATAATCTTTCCTGAATTGCTGGAAAAAACTGAATACTTAGTATTTTACAAAAAAAACAGACCACTCCTGTAAGTACCTTTAAAAAGAAAGATCTAGGGTCCTAATATTAGGTCCCCACTTAGAAAGGAAATCTTACATAATGTAATCAACCTGTGATTATAGTATTAATAAACTACTTCTTAAGGATACACTTTACTAAGGTATACTTGCGAACATGAATAATTAGATTAAAAGTGCAGCTGGAAAATACACACTACAAAGAACAAGTTTGTTACTTCATTGTTAAATGGTAGACGTTCAGCAATATTTCAGTTTTACTTTTCACAAAAGCCTCCTCCATAGCACTGTGGATTTGGAGTCATTCTTTGCCTGGCGGAGGGAAAATTCAAACTGTAACCACTCATCAGTGGTAATTCATGCACAAGAGTGATCTTGCATGGACGGCAAGAAGGTCTGACTGCAGAGGGGTTCAAACTGGCTGGGAGCAGGGATACCAGGGATAAAACAGCTTCCTGTAAGAAAGTGAGGTTTGCTGAAGAAATACTACTGTGTTTTCTTGTAGCAATCAATTGTGCAATGTGAACACTCAGGGACCACCTTTCATCAACAGAGACAGCGCTGGGGGATGAACCCAACGCCAGGCTGATGTTCTTGATGCCAACGTTGATGTGATTGGTGCTGGTGAAAGAGTATATAAGGAATCGGTTCATGCCACATCTTATAGATTGGCTTATGGTGGTTGGACTCTGTCCAGTGCACTGTATTTAAGCATATAGATACCCCAACATTGGGATATACGGAATACTAGATGTCTTCATTTCTAAGGAGGCAATGCCCATTTGGGACTCACTTTCCTGAACTTGCAAATATCCACTGGTGTTGAGCTGTGAGGTTTCACACTGCTATGTATTCATCTCATGGTGATCAAATGAAGGCAGATCTGCTTCGGGACCAGCTGCAGGAGATGCAGAAAAGAGCAACAAAAGTGATCTGAAAAACACAACTGCAAGAATTAGTATTTTTTTTCTGCTAAAGTCTGAGAATAAATGTGGTAATGGCTTTCAGACTCTTTTCTCTTTTCACCAGCAATAATGACAAGTAGAAATGGAAGTAAATTATAGACAAAGATACTAGGAGAAGAATGTTGTGGCTGAAAGTCAGGTACAGCACTGAAACGAGTTGTCTGGGGAGGTGCTATAAAACCTTTGCTAATGGAAACTCTTAAAACCAAGTTAAAATCATCTGCCGGAAAGCGTTCCGGAGTACCTGACTCTGCCTTGGACACTCATCTGCTCTCAGCAGTCTGTGTGGTACCAATATATATGACTGCCTTGAACTCAATGATAGTGATCATGAGGTTGAGTGCCTTTGGATAAAGATC
>NW_009623930.1:22718-23778 GCF_000690535.1 Cariama cristata | reverse complement strand
CCCCCCGCCCAAAAAAAAAGGTCAGCTGAAACTCTAAGCAAACTTTGCTGAAATACCATTCCATTCTCCTAGCTATCATTTAGATTGAAAATATAGCAGGAAGTCTGTTCCAGCTGAACTCATTCCTCCTAATGACAGTTAATAACAATGATTGCTGTTCAGATTGAAACTGCATTAATACAAACTTCAATTTAAACAGCAGCATCTTTGTCTAATGCCAAGAGGTTTATGTGACGCATAATCAGCTCTTCTAAAAAGTGTCACATTCTATGCCCAGCCTTTTAATCAAGAAGTAGTCAAATAAAGTGTAAAAACAATGAAAAAAATGGAATACAGTGATTCAATATTACTCGACATCCTTTTCTGTGTGATATTTTACTCATCTGGCCAGTGTCAGACCGATCTCAGTTTTTCCATTTGGGCTGAAAGTTGAGTGTTTTGAAGACGTAGGGTTTTAACTGAAGTAGCCAGAGTGTCACATCTGAGAGGATTCAAATATTTGGCTGTAGTGTCACAAGAAGGGATGACTTCAACGCACACACACCTCAAATGGCCAACACTACTCAGCAGAAGGCATTGGTACCTGATGGAGATCTAACAGCAAGACGTCTTGCATTCCCAAATGAAATCCATGTGTGTAATACCACATGAAATTTGCCCTTAGAAAAATTAAGCCCAGTCGATCTTAGTTTATGGTTTATTAAACTATAGAAGAGAGATAAGCAGATACCCACAGGCTTGCTGCCCTCACTTCAATAACTGAAGACCTGGTGGCAAACGGAGAACTGGACAAAATGCAACTTCAATAACTGAAGACCTGGTGGCAAACAGAGAACTGGACAAAATGCGATGCGAATTAGCAGAGGCAGGTAGGGCCACATTGATTTAGTGCCTTCCAGATTTTTTAGAAAAATAGATGGATAGATGCCACCTGGCTTCATTTTAACAAGCAGCTCAGCTGGCATCACAGGGTTAATTATTAGTACATCTGGAGGAGATGGAAATGAGGCGAGGAGTTATAAAATGGATGGGGAGTTAAATAATGGGGGGAAGAGTAAAA
>NW_009623930.1:0-22672 GCF_000690535.1 Cariama cristata | reverse complement strand
TAGTAACGGCAGGGCATAGTGAGATTGGAAGGAGTTTAGGTGGAGTTCTTCCAAGGCCAATGTTGGGACCTTTCTTGTTAAATATTTTCATTAATGTTTTCAGCGTCAAAAACCCTGGGCACGCTCAAAGCCCAAACTGGGAGCAAAGACATAGGTTCGTGTTTGATTCATGCCGTGTATGAGGAAGCAGGACCTGGTGCAAGATCCATAATTAAGCAGTGGTTTATCAGAGAAAGGCCTGACTTCATTATTAAGTTCTTCACTCGGCATGGCTCGGCTGAGCTCCAGCCTTTAGCTGCTTGAGTCGCAAAAAACCTTTTTTCTGAGTTTGAGCCACTATTATAAATCAAGTATTTCTACTAGTTAAGCCAGTTATTCCTCCTCAAATACAGAAAAGGAAAAAGCCCAAGTGATAATTCAGTGGAATCATTTGTAATGGCAGTGGGAATAATGAATAAATGCCTATTTTTAATTCATTTTCCTGCTGTGCCACCGCTTTATCATTTCAAGTTTTATTAAGCCAGCCCTCCCATTCTGAATTGCCGGGTACGCCCTTCATCGCTCAGTGAGTTTCCAGCTCTACCAGATGTTAACAGTAGAGACAGGAGAGGCCCAAACGCAAAGATTGACTTAGGGGAACAGAGCGTGGCTGATTGCCGCCCAGGCTTAGCGCAGCCGTGGACTTCACTAGAACAAAAGGTTCTGCTCCTCTGGGTTGCGTAGTAAAGTAGGAAAAAAAAAAGTATTTTTCCCAAACCCCAGCCACCCTAGGACTAAGGACTACCTTGCTAAAGCTTGACTGAGCACAGAGGTTTAATTCCAGCGAGGGAAGAGGGAAATCATTTACTCCAAGTCAGTGCCGCTCCCCTCAGAGCCCCCATCTCCCCCCAGCAGCGCCTCATCCCGGCTCCCTCCCCTTCCCCTGCCCGCACCAAGCAGAGCCCGCCCGCTGCGTTCCTGCCCTGGCCGTATCCCGTTACCGTCGCTTACCCGAGGCGAGGAGGAATCCGCCTCCAACTTTGTAGGAGCGGGGGTTGACGAAGGGCACGCCGCACACCAGCAGCAGCCCTCCCACCAGCCCGGCGGCGACGGCCAGCATGATGAACGCCGTCCAGAAGCCTCTGTACACTGCACGGGCAAAAAGAGTAAAGTCAGGGGAAAGGAAAGGAAAGCAAGCGCGGTTTTCTTCAGTCCGTGCTTAACTCCTGCTTCAGCAACAGTAAAAGCAATAACTCATAATGCAGCTCACGTTAGGCAGAGTTGGAGCTCCAGCTTTGCTAACTCCCTGCCGCGGCGCGGGTGCAACGTGCCTGGAACCGGTGCAAGTTCAGGTTGAATGTCATGCCCTACGTAATGGGATTGGAATGAGTACAAGGGGTTGGAAGGGTTTGCCAGGGAAGCACGGCACAAAAGGGGGTGAGAGTAAAGGACACCATTCTTAGCTGTGGCTGTGGGGGATGGAAAAGCTTGGCAAGAAAGGAAAGAAAATAGCAAAATTTGGAGAGATAGAATCAGACCGCATCTTTGTTCTATTTTAATTAACACTTATGGAAGGTGCCAGGTTCCTGGTTTAAAATAAATGCGTTTTTTGTTAGCAGGACTGCAGGGAAAACAGGAGCTCATAATTTCCCCCATTAATGGCCTTGCTTGACTCCAAGCAAGAGAACAGGGCAAGAGAACAGCTGTCTCTTCATCCACGGAATTTGGGGGTTTTGCTGTGACCATGCAACCACGCCAGCCAGAGCCGAGTAAGCTTGCATCCATCACTTCCCACAAGATGGGATGGAGCCCACTAATTTCAGTCGCCACAGAGTGAAATCTCTTCCAGTCACCACCTTGGCCAAAGGTGGTGGTCTTCAGACAGAGACCTTCTGATACCCTGCTCCCCATTCCCCTACTTTCTCTGATCCCCTCGGACCACTGCATCTCGCTCTGCCTGTTGTTTCTCAGAAGTAGTTACCAAGATCTAAGCCTAGCACGAGCAAGTGGGTAATGCTGAAATGATTCACACTTGAAAGAAAAATGATACAGAGAAGATGCGTTTTACTCGTTTGAAGCCATTTTGTCAGGAGAGCCACTTAGGAAGAGATAAGTATCTTGAACTCTCCAAAACCACAGAATTCATTTTCATGTTTAACCTCCCGTCACCCGCTGTTCTCAGGGAGCCTAAGAGGATGCAGATAAGGCAGAATTATCTCTGGAGCAGGTAATAGCTGGAGGACTCCTCTTCTTGGATGGCCTCCTCTTTTGTCATCATTTGCATATGAGGATGGACCATTTTGAAATAAAATGAGGGTTAACGACAGAAGCGTCTGCTCTCTGCAGTTGTCCGAAAGCTTTGCAGCGGGGCTGGTGCAGCAGAGGAGCCCAGTGCTCCCGCTGCCCTAAATGTGGGTGCTGAGATATCCTCATCTCCCTGGGGATGAGAGCAGGGGTGGGTGCCCCGCAGCACCCCGGGGTGCAGCCCCTGCGCAGAGCCCCTCCCAGCACCCATCCCAACGGGCATTTCTGAGAGGCAGCTGAAGAGGGTTTCATAGCAAGGGCTGACAGGCAGGGACAGATGCCTCCAGGGCCCTTTATTTAGTACGGAAAAAATAGTGTGTTTATCAGCAAGATCATTCAGAAACTAGACGTCATGCCTGTCTCTCCTAAGCAGAAGAAATCCCACCGCTTAACCCGCACGTTTGCCGCACACAGCCTGCAACGGGCTCCTCCTTCTGCCATCGGCAGGTCCCTCGTATCCATCTTACGCTACGGCGTGTTCCCCGAGGCAGGAATCCTGCACAGCACAGCAAAAGAAACTAGCTCCTCTCCCTCACATGCTCCTACTGACAAATGTGTTTTGTTTTGTTTTTTTTTTTAATTAATTCCTCATAAAAAAAAAATAAATAAAAAAGGTACTGCTAAAGGCTAAGGAAAAGGTCAAGATGTTTGTTTGTGCAGTACGCCTGCCCTGGATCCCCAGAGGCAATGCAGAGTGATGCACACTATTTAAAGAAATCAATTCATTTCAAAAAAGATCATTGAATTAATTCTAGCTGCTGCCACCAATTTAGCAAATTAAAATTCCTAACAGCAGCTGATTCATTAAAGAACTCGGAAAATACAGAGAAACATAAATAAAAAGGGAACCAGTTGAAAGGAGAGCTCTCCAACTGTGTAGTATTCGGTGTATTAAAAACAAGCCAGTCACTTATGTGGATCTTCTAACAATCTGGTCTTTAACTGATTTTCCAGTGTTTGTTTATTTTATCTTGCAACAAATCGACACCAGCGCTCTCCCAGGAAGCCAGACTCTGGAAAAGAGTCAGCACTGGGCTGCCACAAGCCTGTAGCCCAGGAGAAATTATTTTTCTTGTTTGTCCGCAGCATCTGGATTTGGCCATGAGGCTGAAGCCCTTTGCCTCCAGCTCCTCCCAGTGAGTGAGGAGGTGGGAGAGTGGATTTAGCATCATCCCTTGCTCATAGGAGTAGGTGCTGAGCACCCAGCGGGCGGGTGCACAGCTCATGGCCAGGCATGGCTGGCTCTGGAGGAGAGAAGACGTGGGAGAACATCTCAATGTGCTCACAGCTTCAGTCGGTCAACTAATCAAGGTGATTTTGTAAAGGAGTTTTCCAAAAGCCTTGGTCATGCTTGGCCACGTGTATTTACAACGGGAGAACCGCAGCACTGACCCACATCGTAAATCTCCGCCTGATCGCTTGGGAAAGGAGCTGCTGGGGGAGGAGGAAAGAAACCCACCTGCGGTTGTGTCGTAGGAAGGATGGGGGAAAGGTCCAAGAGTGATGGGCATGGGAAAGAGGTAGCCGTGCATGCAGAACTTGGGGTGTGCTTGGCTGGCTGAAAAAGAACAACAACAAAAAAAATCCCTGTTTGCTTTTATTTTCTGCAAAATCACAGTTATAGTATTTAGATGGCAATGTACTATTCTGCAAAACCTACAAAACCCTGACTGAAATCAGAAGGCTGGGGAGTAAAGGAGGATAGTAAATCCTGGCTAGAAAGAAAAAAGAAAAAGAAGAACGATGAGAGAGGGGAGATATAACAGATCTGAGACTGCTACCCGTACATCATCGCATCTTCATAACCTTAGTCTGAGGTGGACATAAATCATCAAAGATGGAGCAACCGAAATCAGTGTAAATATTCCCGTCGCGGTTTTCCTGCAGAAAATGTGTCAGACCGCCTGGAAGGGGCAAAGGTGTTTGGGTACCAGAACAAGCTACCTGACGAGACCTCCAGTTTGTGAGAAGGGAAAGCACAATTGGAATGGAAGTGCCCCATCAATATTAATACCACTGAGGCTTATCATGATTAACGGTAATAGAATGAATGTTAAATGAATTAATTAATGGTTGGCCACTTATTTAAATATGTTCCCCAGCTCAAAGGAACACTTTATAATAGGTGGACATTAGTTCATGCTAAATTGACTATGGAATACCTATTGAATTAATTATTACATCCATGAGAGCAGCAAATTAATTTGCCATGATCAATCCTATTATAATAAATACCTAAAGAAGTAATACAAATTTGCCAGTTATCAGAAAGAGTCATTTTACTTCAGGTAACATTATATTATATCATGTATTTCCATATAATGTAATTAGATGGCAAACTCCCTTTCTCAAGCCTGTCCCTTCAAAAAAATTTCAGTGTGAAAAATCTCGCATTGTTCAGTTGAATGGTGGCGGTAACCGTTCCTGCAAGATTTTACAGGAAACACAGGTCAGGGACTGGGGGACAGCAAAGTCACCTGAAATCGCAATCACTGCAGAGTAAATTCATTGTGGGAACCTGCATTATTAGCAGCCAAACGCCCTAAGAGGCGATCACGCTCCTCGGCAGGCACGTAAGCATCTTTGAGCGGATCGAGGCACCAGCGAGCGCAGGGCTGAGGGTTTCGCAGTGTTTAAAATCTTTGCAGAACTTATTTAAAATCTCTTTTTTTTCTATCCCTAATACTTCTCTAGGGCCGTGGCATCCCAGGGAAAGGCTGTGCTCTAATTAACCACTTTGCGCTAATGCGGGCGAGCTGGTTGCTGGCTTGGCCACCGGCGGGGCTGGTGCCAGGTGCGTTATGGGATGGTCTCACTCTTTTGCTCTTTCTGGTGGGAGCACCTGGTTCGCGGGGCCAAGACCCCACGCTTCACTGCACACAGGCCACCAGTCAGCACCAACTGGTGCCTCAGAACAGGTTTTGCCTTCTCCTTCCATATTTTTTTTTTAAGAGTGAACGTGCTTTCAGAAAAAAAAGTGATTTTTTGCATTGTTCTCTGTTTATTCACACGTGTAATTACAATGACCTTAAAAAGCAAAACAGGCAAGATCTTAAAATAAAGGTCTTGTGTGCTTAAGAGTATAAGCACATCTGGTTACAGCTCTCTGCGGTCCACCACTGCCCACTGCTAGAGGTCCTGAGCACCCAGGGAGACCACACACGTGCGCGTTCAGCCTTCCCCGTGCTGAAATCAGTGGGAGATGGGAATGCTCAGCACTCTGACGGCTGAAAACACTGACAGAACAGTGATGCTAATGTCGGAAAGGCAAGTGTTCAAATTTAGCAGACCTTAGATGAACGCAAACATCAGGAGGTATCGGGGGAGAGTTGTCCTTGCTGGTGGAAGCCACCACTCCACAAGACTTTGTAGGCGATACATTAAATGGCACCAAGAAGTTCCTACATTTCTGTGAACAACCCTCAGAGAGAAAAATCCAAGTCAAAAAAGGGTGAGTCAAATTTTCTTTCGATAGAGAGACGATGGGGGAAAAAAGACAGACAACCATCTCCTCACCCCTGGAAGCCCTTCTTGTGCTTGTTTGCCGTTCAAACTGTGAGTGAATGCTGTGGATATGGCGTGGTGGCATTGTACTCACTGTACCAGAAGGTCCAGATGGTCTCCGGGTGGCCCTCGCCAAAGAACCAGCACCGCCAGAAGAAGCCTTCATGATGGAAAGTGAGGATCTCCTTCCTGACCTCCGTCAGCGTTTCAACCTGTGGAGGAATGAAAGCCCAAGCTGATACAGGGATGTATCACAGTGGAAAGTGTGGGGTTTTTTTGCTTAGACAGTTGTTGCTTTCATCTTTTGTGAGGGTTTTCATTTGTCGTTGTTTGAGTTGGTTTTGGAGGGATTGGGGAACACAGAAACAGCTGCTGTCCTTGACTTTCTGCCGTGTCGCAGCTACAAGATGTTCTGGTAACAAATTGTCCTGCAGACCTTCACAAAACAGTTTCTTCTTTCTCTACTGTCTTTAAACTGCTGATTGCCAGAGCTGGAGGGGTATGTCAGGGAGCAGACCATTCTGGGCATATTCTACTTCTTAAACACTTTCCTTAAGTAAATGTTAATGCTGTTGTAACTAGTAGGAAGCAGGTTGATTACCAGGTAAGCAATTTTAGCTGTGACCCAATGCAATAGTTCAGATGTCCTTGCTACTCTACAGAAGCCACGTAAGGTCTGGCTTAACCCCAGAAGCCAGCCCAACTCTAACGCTCCCAATGAGCCTCTTCCAATCACCAGCCCAAAGGTTTCCCTCCTTCTATCCCTCTGCTGAGCCCAGTAGAAGTTACGCTAAACTTACGTGAGACACAAATTACTCTGCCCACACCGGCCTTCTCATAGACCATGATAGGGATGTTGACAATTTTTCCTTTTTTGTCAGTCTACTTCAACCCCCAGACCAGATCTGTGAGCACAAGGTTTAGGTCTTTCCAGAAGAGATGATATTGCAAAGTTGAGTCATGGATAATTTACCAAAAAACTTACTAAAACTATAGCCGAAATCAATTTTGTCTTTACGACATACCGTCTGGTAAAGGAGACATGACTGCTACAAAATTATGTTTTGTAGAGGATGGAGAAACTTCATACAGGCTTGGACCTTATGAACTAGAGGAAGGAGATGGGACTCAACGGGGAGGTGCTAGGAGATACCTCCCTTGCCTCCAGGTTTTTATGCATCAAGTTGTGACTGCTTCCAGCAATCTGACCTGATTCTCCTTTTACTTTCAGAACAAAATACTATGACCACGGTACCAAGCAGCTCTCAAACTTCATCAGCTGGATGGCTGCTGACTTAGTGCATCTACGGTGCGTTTAATTACTCTTTGGCAGACACTCGAGACCATCCTTATCTGTAAGGGACAGGATTTGCCAATTTAAGAAAGGGCAGAGAAGGTAAAAACACAGCCCGTTGTACACAACCGGTAACTGAAATAGAAATAATAGAAGCAGTGCTTGAAATAGAAATAAAATAGTTCAGAGGAAAGAGTAAGAGCAGTTCCTATTTCTGCCTGGCGCTTTTGAAGCCGCTCTGCCTCAGTGACAGGCACCCTAACGCTTGGCCAAGAGTGTATCTTAAATGTTTGAGATGCTTATTCTTGTCAGGCAGTGCAACGTCTCTAGTCTCTCCACTTCAAATTCCAACAGCACAAACAAAAATCTGAAACAATTAACATTGTCATTTCCCAAGTGCACAAAACCTGAGCGGCACCCCTCTGTCCGTGACTCTCTGCCATCTCCGGGGCTTTACTGTGCCCCTTTAAATAGTACAGACAGTGTCTTCTGCCAGGAAGTTTTTCTATCATACGTTATTTTTTTCAATAAAGTCATTTGGAAACATGACTCAAGCAAACGGTGTCCTACATTTGATTATGGGATTTCTGAAATGAAAGAGAATATTTCTTGCTGGCACCAAGGTGTTTACCCAGTGTACATCACCACACCAGAAAAAAAAAAAAAAAAAATCAAACCTAATTGGATTGAACTTTGAAGTCACAAAAAAATCTGCACACAACAAGGATCTTCCTGGCATTTTTAATCGAATCCACACATTGATCAGCACAAAAACATTTTTGAAGAGTGGGTGGCTCAAGGAACTGATCTGGTCGTTATTTCATTGAAGAGTTAGACAACAGCACGTGCAGCTAAAATCAAGCTTTCAAAAGGATCTCTAAACAAGTGATACCAGCAGTTAGCACTAAAATACCGAATTGTCCTTCGAAAACTACATTTCCTGCTAACTAAAATCCCATAGAAATCTTAAAATTAAAATCTATAGGCCTCCTCTTGTTAGATGGGCAGGAACTCTTGTTTAATCTCTTCTGCGTCTGATGTTCGCTTTTGTTTTCTGTCTGTGCTGTAGTCACATCACTTCAGAGGTAAGTGATTGCCAGGTCCTACACTTTGAAATATGAACTATTTTTAAAAGAAGAAACTACAGAGGGAGAAATCTTTTAATGGCAAATATCAGGAGATACCTTTTGTCTTTAGAGGCAAATACTGTCAACAAGTAAAGCTCTTACCTTTTTGCCTTTCATTCCCTAATGTTCGTATCTGCCAGACTACTGAAGTGCTGTCTTAATGTTTCCTAGACGCACTCTACTTCAGTCAAAATGCTAGATACTATGGAAAAACTGGTTTAGATTTTAAAGTTAGCTGAGGCTGACGTTTTACTTTAGCAGGTCACTTTCAACAAGCATAAATATTACCACAGATTTAAAATGTTAAAAAATTAAAATGTTAAAAATTTAAAATTTTAAATTATTTAAAATAAGTCAATCGTTCTGAAGTTAGACAGGATTTCAGCGTTTACCTCCCCGGTTCGCAGAGTGCTATTCCCATGCTCGAAGACACCGCAGGTCTCTGTAGCTAGAAGCCAGTAATCCGTCCCGAAAGCGATGAGAAAGAGCAAAACGCCGGTGCCGCCGAAGATCCCGGCTGTGAGGGCAGCTACGCCAGCCTTCATGGGGCAGCAGGTAGGCAGCAGATTTGGAAGTCAGAAAAGAAGAAAAACAGTGAAGTTTCCAGGGACACTGGAAGAGGAGGACGAGAGAAGTGCTATTTTTGGCCACGGATAATAATCTTCTCCTGGCCGGTGTGAGTTTCAGCGGGCGGTGGGAACAGGACTAATAAAAGCAGATGACCTGGCATAACCAAACAGCTGTGGCATTAAGGAACATGACAAATAGCTATTGAGACCGAGCAGGAAGATTTCCAAATAAACATATGGCCGTTCATGTCAGAAGAGCCGTGCAGAGAGCCCTTAGCCTCGGCCGGTCCGGCAGCGTCTGTAGGTCAGGAGTGGTTACGATGCAGAACTGCCCAGGACCCTGCGGAGTTTTTTAAACCCCTGTTTGTGCGTGAGATTAGCAGAGGTTGGGCAGGGCTTAAGCAGATCTGAACGCAATGATCTTTCCCGTGTCATCGAGTCCGCGGCTCCCACAGCCGCTGTTGTGAGATACCTTTGGCCGTGCCCTCGCCAGAGCTGTGTGGAAGTGGCACTTCTGGAACACACGTCTCCTTCAGCTCCTGCTTCCTCTGAACCAAACACTAACGCGGCTTTCACACAGTCACCCCAGAGATCCAAGTAGTAACATTAAAACATTGGTGCCATCTTTCATACCTCAGTGCTCTCGGAAGTGATGCAATCAACCCCTGCAGACACGTTTAAATCAGGCAGGTCCACAACTAGCTAGACAAGGAGCATTAAAACCAGGTGTACGTACAAATATACCTGGACTGTCTTGCTACGCAGCTGTAGAAAGATGTTCTCTCTCCTGCCACAGAAGAGCAGACTATATAGCATCCATACCCCTCCCACTGCCCGAGTCTGCTGTGACAGAAGTGTCCCATGGGGACAAGGACAGTCCTGCATGGAATTTCGTTGCCATTTGGTTCCTAATGTTTCAGTCTTCTGCTGGAGCATCTGCTGTAGATCACTGCCAGGAACGCGATGCCAGACTAGGAAAATTATAATTTCTGTAGGGTAATAACTATATTTCTGTGACATGCCAGGAGGCTGGGGAAAGAAATTTAAATTACAGTGAAAATTCAAGTTCTGATTTTTTAACCTTAGCCTAAGTCATGACCTGTTCAAAAAAGGGGGGATAGATGAAGACGCTGACTTCCTTATCCTATGGGATTTTGTGTTGCCAAATTCATTTCCAAATCAATTTAATAGTTAAAGTTAACTGTGAACATATGGGTATCTCAGAGAAACTGCACACTGGTTAGGGAAACTGGAGAGGGTTGGGTAAAATTTTGACTACTCTTCCAGCCAACTGTTGAGGCATATGGACTGATGAATATGCTCGCTTTTCTATAAGCACAATAGGCTTTAAATTATAATAATTTATTCTATCCTCTGCATTGTTCTTTCTTAAACATTGCAGAGATACAGCTTTTAAATAATACATTAGACCTCTTTTCCTCGCTATCGTGGGGCAGAGCTGCTGTTTATTGAACCTGACCGCGAGCACGTGAGGCATCCCATAGGATCCAGGAAAGAGGTCCCTGCCCAAAGGAGTCCTCGGACTGACACGTGGAGAAAAGAAAGGTGGGATGGGTTGTAGACTTACTGTCATGCAAGGTCGAAACTCAGCCGCAGTCCCCACAGCCCCAGTAGTTAGGCCTGGAGCCGGTCTGCAAGGGTCAAGAGCGTAAGGAGGGTAGAAGATGTCGTTGCATCCGGCGCGGTGAGGCAGATGGCGGGTGAGGAAGGCGACAGGGAGCTGCAGGACAGGGCCAGCCGGTTGTCTCGAAGGTTAGGTTTACAGCCTGGTTGGTCACTAAAATGGAAGAACGCCTTCTGATGTTAGTGTAATGAGATGAAAGTCCCCACAGCAGGGCTGAACGCTGCTCTCAGCAGGGAGAGACATCATTGTGCGGCCTTCAAACAGGGAGCAGCGGATCTGCATCTGACGGGAGAGCTGTGGTACAAACGCCATTTTCAGGAACGTAAAAATACACATGTCTCCTCTGGCCTGCTTCACCATCCCTTTTCTTCCAAGCAAACTATTTAGTCAGTTAAGGGAAAGGAAGAAGCATTCTGACATAATACAGTCTCCCACCGAGAACCCTTGGCGTGCCCGTGGGGGAGCAGCGAACAGCTCCGCTCCCCCCGCGCTCTCTGGGCAGTGCCGCCTGGGAAGCGAGCCCTCCCCAGCCCTGTCTTTCTGCATGAATAAACACACACCGTCCCTCCTCGGCCACTTACTCGCCCTCCCATGTTTAGCTGCCGTCTCCGCTGGAAGCAATTCCTGTTTTTTTGCTGCGATGGGTTTGCACGTAGGTGCTTATGGCCAACCCTTCCTACACCTTCACTCGTCCCATTCCTACACGTACCAACCCTCTCCCAGCGCATCCCTGGGCAGCCCAGTATATCCGCTCCTTTTCCGTAGTTTTGAACCACAATAACACACCCATCTCGCAGCTATCTGGTTACTTCGCCGGCAACAATTACCACAATGAGATGACCTCTTTGTATTGAGCATAAAATGGTTAATTAAATAGAAAGTGCAATATTATCTATTACCTAAATAATCTTTGATAAGTGTAACTTCAATCAGTTGCCATTTAACTAACACACAATACCAGTTCAATCTGTCTGAGGTGACAAGGAAAATCGGTTGCCGCCTATTCTTGCGATCTGTACCTCAAAGCGGAACACGAGTGATGGGGGGAGCTTTGGTAATGCTTGAAGGAGCTTGGTGAAGTCAAGGGTTTGTACACCAGAAGTGAGGACTTTTTTTGCAGCTCGCGCTGCAGTTGCATAAAATTAAAATGCAAAGTGGGCACTTGTGCATTTTGAAAAAAAGGCATTAATGCACACTTCCACATTTATGTGTGTGCTTTTCAGTCAGCTGTATTTGGCATCGCTGTATTTATGCTAATGTGCATTCGCAAGTTAGCACTGTTTGCCATTTGGAAGATGTCCTCAGCAATTCTCGGTCCCACTGGCAGAAAAGCCCCTGCGCGGCTGAGGCAGAGCGTTGCTGGTGCCCAGCCTTGGCTACTCACGGGCTGTTATCTGCCCAGTCAAACATTTTCCAAATTCTTAGGCCGTGGAATAGGAATTGAGTTTGCAAGGTCAAAACATCTCTCCATGCAACAAGCTTTCCCCTTCTCCTTGGCACACTCCCACGCACATGCTCATCACCATTAGGATCTGAAAAATTCCTGGGCATGATGGACAACGAGACCCTGCCTGGGGCACTGGCAGCTGCGGGGATGGGGATGGGGCAGCTGTTCCACCAGCACGTGGTGGGAGCATCCAGGCTTGCTGGGGACGGCTAATGCACGTGACGGGGCTACAGCCCCCTTACGCTTCCTTCCATACAGCTTGATGATTTTTTTTAATTAGACATCAACCCTATTGAACACAACCAGCCCAGAAGGTGCTGGCCCCTCACACCAGCAGGTTGTGGGGTCTACCGGAGGAGAAAACTTCTTCAGCCCCGCACGGTCAGGGGTCATCTAACGTCTGCAACCCCCTTGCTTCTCTGTTTCCTTGGTGCTTGGGAAAAAAAAAATAGATAAAATTAAAATTTTTATAATAGGAATGTTTTTGCGTAAGACTAATAGAAAAAATAGGTCCTTTACTCTTCAGAAAAAACATCTTTATTAACTATAAGGTTCAGACCCATTCTTTTTCCAAAGTGTAAATTAGTTTTTCGGTTTTCTTTTGTGCAATCATTTCGTTCATATAGATTTTATACAATGCAATAGACAGCCTTGTTACTAGACAGGACACATATATACTACAGGGGAAAAAGAAAGAAGAAACGGCAAGAAAGCGACCAATAAATCATTCCAGTCCCCCTCTCTGCCTCTGCAGTTACAAAAGGCTGGGGATTTTCTGATGAACTAATCAGAAAATGCGGGGCTTAAAAACCAAATCATTTTTGAGGAAGGGCTGGGGTGAGCGAGTACCTCTGGAAAAAATTTGAGAAAGAATTTTCTTAATTTTGAATGTTTCATTTCAACATTTTCAAAGAAAAAGTTCCGTTCTGGAGGGCAAAACACCGTTTGATATCTATCAAAGAATGAAAGCAATTAAATATATAATTTGACGTAAATTTTTGAATCATTTTTCTTTTTTTTAAATTATGATTGACTCATCCATATTTTTTTCACCTTATTTCCTGGGCTGCTTCATGATGCTGCCTTTGCATCTGAACTCTGTGTGGAAATGTTGCCCTGTGAAAAATGTGTCGAGTGTTGGGGCTCAGACCGCAGACCTGGGGCCGCACAATTAACATCCAACATCCAGCACTTGTTACTGGGAGGCCATAAAGAAAACACAGTGGGGCCATGAGGATGGCCCAGTATCTGCCTAGCCTGAGCTCCACAACCCTTTGTGTGTTTGCAACATGTTGTAGGACAGGGGGGAGAAAATAGGAATAAAAGTGCTTTTATTCTACAAAAATATTGTAGAATATTGTAGAATAAATCCTGAAATCACTAGTAGATTTTCCATTTCCCTAACATAAGGGGATGTCACTCTCCATCTCTCAGCCTCACCAAGGGCTCAAGGAGCCCTGATTTTACTTTTCCAGCAGAGACGATCTTTAATTCATAGAAGGAAAGAAACTATTTTCCAGCCAGGAACAGCAAGTACTGACTGGTACCAACACTCACCCCACCGGCCCCAGGTGCTGCAGATGCTCCCCCTGGTCCATCCCACCCCTCACCACGAGGTCCGAGAGGCATCTCCAGAAAGTGATGCACCTCCTGGTTGGCCTGATTGACCTTGAAGACCACACTTGTTTCCACGTCCAAAGCAAGTCTCTGCATGTCAAACAGGCCAACTTATACAGGAGCACTGGGCAGATCAGGAGCTCCTCTTTCTGCCTCCCCAGCCTTCAGGTGGATGTTTGAGTGGGGGGACATGTGGAGGGGAGGGGAGCAATCATCCCAAACTAGTCTACAGCCTCCTTTCATCACTAGCTGGTGCCTAGGTTGATATAACATCCCTGGACTCTCATCCTAAAACTAAAAAAAAAATAAAAAATAAAAAAGGAAAACAAAAAAACCACCATAACACCCTGCCACACTTTCTAAACCCATAGAAACTGGTAACGATGTTGGTTGTCCTTTGTAGCTTGCATTGGGATCTCTGGAGTGCTGCATCAAAGCTAGGTAGGTGGGTTAACTGACCATCACCACGATCCTTGCAAAACCAGACACAAATTCCATTTAATTACCCAGGAAAACGACACTGCCTTTCCTCCCTTACCTCTCCTGGTGCCAGCTGGGAGCTGCCTTCACGGTCCTCTCATCCAGAGCAGTCAAACACGGTGCCACCACCGTCAGGACCGAGGTGTGAGGAAAGGGAAGTCCTATCCTGGGCAGTTCAGTGACATTTATTTCCTAATTGACCCTGATGACTTTTTTTTTTCCCCCTCTTCAGCTTTTAAACTGAAGTTGTGAATCTCCAAAACATCCATACTCTAGCAAGGAGTCAGCTCGGGTTTTTCACAGGCTCAGTGTTTTACCTTTGATTGATCAAAGACTCCATCAGCACAGTCTGAGTTATCGTTATTTTTTGTGTTTTGATCCATGCTCGCAGAAAAATTATCTATTATGTAGAGAGATCAACATATTTTCACTCTTTCATGCTGAAAGCAGAGGATTTCTTGCTATTTTATGAACTGATGTGATTTCAGGGTTGCCTTCAGAGACTTCTCCAAGGCCCTTTGGAGATCTGCATACCTTTCTGCACTGGAGCTCACCCTGATGGTCTGTCATGCTCTGAAAGATGTTCCCCATAGGATTTCCTTAGGTAGATGAGGTGAATATCTCTCGTGGGTCTCTGCCTTTACTGTTGTCTCCACAAACCACAGAATAACAAGAAACCAAGAAGGAGAGCAAAGCCATCCAGACCACGACACGTGCGACCCAAGTGCTACCAACTTTGCCTTGGAAATGCCACCGACATCCCACAGTTTTGCAAAAAGCAACCCACTCCCCCCTCCCACCCCCCCAGCATGAACTGCGTGGCAAGGGAGAGGAATAGGTATCCATATTGACATTTACCCCTTTAATTCCACATTAAAATTATTATCACCGGTTCATCTCCATCACATGCTCTTTTTTCTTCTCTCCCATCTACACGTCTCTTGGAAGAAGCACATGAGCCTGGATGCTGAAAGATCCTTAACATTTCTTATGAGGTTGAATACCCCCCAGTGCTGGATGTCAGGAGAGAAAAAAGCTTAAATTTGCCTCACCTGCCTCTTAAGGGTTGCCAGTACTTTCCAGGATTAAGCCATTATAATCTCCTTAAGCAGCCATGAAATAAAATAAACACAAGTGTGATTTTTCTAGTCAAAATAAAAATAATTAAAAAAAAGGTCCACGTGCTAAACACAAGTGCTTTTTGGAGTTGCAAGTGCAAGGGAGATTTATAGCCCGATTTTTAAATGCGGCTGCTTGATTTATGTGCCCAGACTTTTCTGATGTAGTTTTTGGGCTCTCACTTTGCCATTGAGCTGCTCCCCATCGTTAGCAACTTTTGCCTATTTTAACCTTAACTTTCAAAAGACTCCTGTAAACTTCCAGAGTAAGCACACAGCAATAACTCTCTGAACTACTAAAGGAATCAAACTGATGCAATTTATTTCCACAGAACCATGCAATATTCAATGATACACTGAATCCATGTTTTTAACACTTTTTAAAGGACTAAAACCCTGGAAAGAATTAATTAGGCATGCTCTGAAGCCTGAGCATTTAAGAGTTTTCCACTCGGTTGTAGAATTTTAAGACCACCAACACTGGATACTGGCAAAGATTATCAAAGGTATTCTGGGCTGAAATACATACTAGTCAGAGGGCTTGGCCACTAAGCAACTGGAAAATACTTCAAGAAAGCTTTAGCTGTGCTATTATATTCGGTAAAGAAACTTTAAGAAAAAAATCCATAGTATCTAGAAGGTTAAATTTGGGGCAGAGTGACTCATCGGGAAAGTATGTACCTCACAGAATATTGTCTTCTCTGCAGATCAAGCAAATTGTTAATACAGCAGAGAGGTATTTACGGTGCCAGCACTGCAAAGCAGGGTTGAAAGGGACTAACGGGCTGGGATCTGGGCAGGACCCGGCCAGTGCACGTGCCCAGGGACGCGGGGCCGGCTGGGACAGCCGCTGCAGCCACCAGCCACCGAGCCGCACAGCTGGAGCCCAGCAACGTCTGGAATTGCTAGCAGCTGGGAGATCCTGGCATCAAAATGTCTCTTGTTGTGCTCAAGTGAGATGAAAATGCACAATTTGGAAAAAATACAAGCGAAACTTTTTTTTCTTTTTTCCACATCAGATAAAATTTCAGTTCCATTTTCTAGAAGCGTCCTGATTTTTCCAACCATTTCTGTTGCCTATTACAGTATTACAAAGAAACCTACAGACGCCAAAAAAGCCATCGTTTCATAAGGTCCTTGGTAACAATATTGCATATAACTCATTTTACATGATGGGAAACTCAAATGGGAAAAGATCACTATTTAAGTACCCAATGCCCAGAAGCATGACGGATGGTGTACGAGACAAAGATGGTATAGACATCCAGATATTTTGGAGAAAAGCAAGACAGTTCAGAAGTCAAAACTTAAAACAACAACAACACAAAACAAACAAACAAACAAAACCACAA
Organism: Cariama cristata; assembly: GCF_000690535.1. Taxonomy (NCBI): domain Eukaryota; kingdom Metazoa; phylum Chordata; class Aves; order Cariamiformes; family Cariamidae; genus Cariama; species Cariama cristata. The sequence goes on along the minus strand of NW_009623930.1, from coordinate 6,236 downwards.
GACCCCAAACACCCACACACACCCAAGCAAGAATTAGCCAAGGGATTCACAAAGTTTCTATCCTTGATTTAAAAAAAAATTGATTAAAAACTCCTTGGCAAACAACTTCATTTATTTTCTGTTTTGCTCTCCAGCTACAGAATAAAAAGGACCCATCTTAGTAAATCTTCATATAGCTATTTACTGTGCAGGACTTAAGGAGAAATTTAAACACTGTGGACATTAAACTGCAGGTAAGCAACGGCCATTTCAATCCCAGAATGCTGAAGACCTTCAGATTCAGTATTTTTTTCCCCTCTCGCTTGCATGCAATTGCTCACGCCAATAAACAGACCGTTCTCCCCACTCCTTACCATTGCTTGCCTTGCTCATCAATGCGCCGCTGTTCAGAGCCGATCTGCTGGGCTTGCCGTGCCGGACCGACGACACCCAGAGACATACCCCCACGTGTCACTGGCTACCGTTGACATCATCGTGAGTGTGTTGCGGATGCAAGGAGGTAATAACTCTTAGATGATGTCATAACACAGTATATTTAATTGAAATAGAAATGTAGTACATTGTAACATATTCATATATGTTGTATATCACAACATATTTAAAGATGGGAAGTTTTCTAAGCAAAGTGTAGACAAATCTCATGCAAGATGGATTAAATTAAGAAACAAACCAAAATTTTAATAAAGTAACTGAAGATGACAACGGACTTACACTAAAATAAATAAAAATGTGCATGTATGCATGTACACACACCCAAAATACACATATAAGGCTAAAAGGTCCAATTTTTGTTTGCAATGAGGTGAATCGCCAGTGATGGGGTCATGAAGAGTGGCCTTCAAGTCAAAATGAACTACATCAGCTTACGTCAGGACACTATAAAGGAGTTTCTTCAAATGAAAATGAGACCTGCGTGTCATTGCAAAGCAAATGCACACAATTTTGTGTCTTTAACTTAAAATGAAAGCCCCAGCGTACCAGGCAGTGGTCTCCTAACGGAGTAGTTCTGCACACAGGAGATTGGCTCTGGAAGTCCACAAAGATCATGGAGGGCAGTACGTAAATTCCTACAGTTTCTTTTATTTTTATTTCAGAAAAAAGCCACTTGTTCAGATTAGATACTCTTGGAACCTCCAATGCAGAGGAAGGGGAAGAGAAAGAAAAACGTTGATGTTTGCAATGCTAAAACTTACCCTATCGGGTTCAGCTAAGGACAAGAAATCGAAGGCTTGAACACTTACCTGGAGTTTCAAAGACAATTACCCAAATGTGGCGATATCTGCGTTCTTCAGGTACAATCCCAGGACTTTACCTGCATCTGCTCTGCGAAGGGGACCGCACCTTTCCTGGCAGAAGCGCTCCCCAGCAGCGAGGTTTTGGGTTCCCCTCTCTGCCGCATCTCCTAAGGAAAGGTGTTCAAACCTCCTCCCACCCCCAGCTCCGGGCTGTGGCAGCAGAGACCACCTTAGAGAGCCTTTGCAGGCTGCCTGCAACCAACGACCACAGCCCAGGTCTTGCCCGTCTGCTTAAGGGCTGGCACGCTCATCTCCTGGTATCGCCACTGGACTTGGAGCTGACCCGTTTCTCTTTTTTTTTGAGGTGAACCATTCCTTCAATAAATTTAAAAAAAAAAAAAAGACAGTAAGACTATATTTTCCCCTTTTAATACAGCTGTAATAAGTTTTAATGAAAAGAACTGTGTCTAGGTCGCTCTGGTAAGACACAACACCTTGTTTAACTATATGATTTAACTTCGGACTTCAGGTGATTAATGTTCATAGTCAGGACCCATCAGTTCCTGAGGAGCAGAAGAGATCTTTCGCTGTTTCTGCTGTCTTTCCTGGTGGCATGCTCCATTGCTTAAAAAAAAACCCTCCTCGAGATTATAAAGTTTTTCCTAACGTATAATCTAAATGCTCTCTGCTGTTTAGTCTATCCCTGCTGACTAATGAGATCTGGTATCTCACCTTATTAAAACATCCTTTCTTGCAGTTGTAGACAGTTTCAGCAATTTTCCCAGACCGAACAGACTGATTTTTCCTAGACATTTCTTAGAACTTCTCTCTCAGACATCACCTTGCATTGCTAGTGCTCCGCTGTGCATCTTTTCCCTTGGCTCCCGTTAAAAACCCAGCGTTGCGCAATAAGAGCACATGTGTCGATGCAAACCACTCAGGATATTTTGCCCTGTCCATGCCGTCTCCTTTCCAATATGCATCTTATTTACATTATCTACATGGATAGCAGCCATCCATGAAACAGAGTCGGATCCCTCACGGGAAGCCAGCAGCATCCCTTGTGCTCTCACATCTCCAAAGTCAGCTCTTTCTCCGTTCCTTTCTTCTCGCCCCAGGCCGTACCGCTGGGCTGTGGCGGTGGGATGGCACACACCGACTTCGACCGGTTCTGTTTCACTTCCCGAACCTTCTCCGCATTTCCCACTGTGGGAAGAGGAAAAACACCAACTTGTATGAGAAACATTCTCCTTTGTGGGTCAAGAGGAACGAAGAAATACGGAGAGCTACCGGGGTGGCCGTTTGCTCCTTGGGGATGAGCTATTCTGCTGCAAGGATCACTTTTCAATTATAAAACAGAAGATAAAGACCAGTGTTTCAGTGGAGGAAAAAGAGAGACAATTTAAACCCTATTTTGTACTTTGAAATATGTTACTTATCTGCATCAATATCATCATTCTTTTGTCAGCCCCCACCAGCAACTTTGCAGAAGAAAAATTCATACCAGTGACTACCTTAAAATAGCTTTTCAAGATGCAGGTGTCCTGCTGGAGATTTCACATCGCCACATTAAGTGATTTTTTTTTGGGGGGGGGAGGATGTACATGCAATCACGATGGAAGGGTTACAGCCTCCTTCAGCCCTGTCGCCAGGGTATGTCGGGGGCTGTTGTCCTCACATTTTCCCTGAGGCAAAAAAAAAAAAATATAATAATCTACCCAGAAACACTGCTTTTTATCACTTTGCTCTGCTTACACTCATGTTTTTATTCAGGAAGAACATGGTTTAAACATTTATAATAAACTGTGGATTAAAATAGCCACATCCCCAGCAGATGTCCATGTTATGAACACACGAATGCCACAAAACTCTGTTCCTTCCATCTACTCTTGCAAAGCTGTAGTAAGACATCTTTGTGCAGAGAAAGTGCCAGCTATTCTACAGCTCTTTATTTAGCAAGTTTTTAGTTAATTGCTTCCAAAAAATTACAAAGGAAGAAGATACTAGAAATAGAAGGACACAAAAAGACTGAAATGAAACTTTCTTGCTTCTTAAATATTTTTTCGGTACATAAGTAATAAAGAAATATTCTCTACGTTAATGTTAGACCCAGCCCCTTAACCCATCTCAGCCCATACTGGGAGGCAACATTATTCTTTTTGTTATTTTCAAGAAACATCAAATCTTTTCAATCATCACTTTTACAGACGTGATTGTGCTAAAAGGTGTTGTGCCAAGTATTGCAAAAACTCAGTGCTCATTTTCCCACCCACCATCTCATTGTGGTTCAGAGGCTAAAATGACTCTCTCTGCTGTTTTGACCACCTATACTTTGCCTGAAGCTTCATTGATATTAAACTGCTTTTTAAGGTGTGAAAACTAAGCTTTCAGTTACCTAAAAACTTATGAAAACACAAGGTCTTGAGGCACTGAGCTTTCTGTAACAGATATTCCAAACAGACCGTGTTGCTAATGGGGCACTTGAAATGCATTTTAATAATACTTAGCAAGCAAAAAAAAAAAAAAAAATCTTAATTTTTGGAAAGCATTTGGGCACAAACTCCATGTTTTGAAATATCATTCATTTTTACAAGGTTTTAGTTTATGCATTAGCATCACCATAGGCAGAATGATCTGCGATTACTGCCAAACACCTTAGTGCTTGGTAGAAGATGAAGAACGGTTTCAAACGCTTGCCTGGCTGGACACAAGAGACAAGAAAACTCTGTGTAAATTCACCAACCCCCCCCACCACCCCCTTGCAGCACAGGGGTATTAAGGAGGTCAAACACCTGGACTGGGACACTGATCTCACTGCTCTGGTTCCCAGCACCACTGCCTGCCCCGAGCATCCTCACCGCCAGCACTGCATCCAAGGCAGGGAGGGCAGGAGGCTTTGCCTTGGTTGCCTCCCAAATCCCAGCCCAGCGAGGGACGTGCCGTTGGAGCTCAGCACATCCTCCTCATCACCTGCTGGGCCATCCCATGGGGATGGGGCAGGGTGAGCAGGGGAGGTAGGGAATCACCCCCGGCACCCACCCGCTCCCCAGCTTACCGGTGAAGGAGCGGCACAGCTTGGGCGGTGTGCTGGAGCTGCCCTGTGCCGAGTAGGAGTCATCCTTCTGTAATTAAGGAAGAAAAGTACTTTAATGCATTTATGAAGATTGCTAGCAAGTCTGTTAATGACACTCCTGCTTCATAAACAAGCCATTTGCAGTCCCCAAGGACTCCGCTTCCATTTGTTTTACTTTTGCCAAGAAAAACAAAAAGAACTATTGCTAAAAATAGACCGAATAGATGGCAGGAAATATTTACAGACACCGATTTGTTTCGAGGCGGTGGAAGAGGTCTTAGCTCTCCAGGAGTGATGCGGCAGACAGGACGGGACGGAGCAGCGCTGGAGCGGGGAGGACAGGGCAGGCGAGGGCGGGAGGCAAAGCCCATCCCCGGGACATGGACATTTCTCACCTTGGCTGCTCCCCACCTTGGCTGCAGGCCAAGGAGGCAGGTAACGAGCTCGCACTAACGAGCTCCCTGTCCTTTCACTCCAGTGCTAATCTCCACCCTTCAGGAAAAAAAAAGCCAAAACAACAACAACAAAAAATCAAGTAGCACAATGCTGCCTGAATTGTTCAGTGCTTCTGTCAACTGGGAATAAGTCTCTTACGCAGCTGTGATTTGGCACCTCGGTCCCGAAGCCCAGACTGCCAAAATAACTCTGGACACCTCCCAGCCTGGTTTTGTGTTTTGTTTCAATTCGTTCTCCTCCCTCCCCTAACGAGGACCGATGCCCTCCATCCCTTGTTCACACTTTTATTGACCATTTTAATAACAATGCCTTCCCGGCTCCAGCAGCATCGCCCGGCTCCCTGGAAAGGCATTCCCAGGGGCATTTAATGATTCTCCGAGCATGCTCCATGAAAGGGCTCCGACATAATTACCAAAGGCAGTATGTCATTTACGCACATGGCTTACAGGCAGCTCCAAATAAGCTCCTTCTGGGGGAGCGCACTCGTGTTTTGGCAGAAGAAAAGAGGACGAAGTTGCCTGGCTACAGGTGCAAGGATTTTCTGGGTGCTCAGCGGTAAATAAAAGCTATCCTGGGTCTCAGAAACCGCCCCTGCCAGTGTACTCTGTGTTGGATCCCTGCCTAAAATAAGGCAAGCCCAAAATCTGGACAGCATTCAGAGCCGGCTTGATGCACAGCTCCAGGAAGCAGCAGACTTCGGCAGGAATTTTGTCCTTAGGCGGAGGAAGGCGAACTTTCTGCTGGAAATAGATAGTCTTGGAGTTAATCCTCTGGGCTACGATTCAGATCTGAAGTCACCTCGTAGTCTTGCCAAGGGTTTTCTGCCTGGTGTAAATCATTTAACCTGCTCTGTTGGCTCAGGAGGGATGAGGATTGTTCTTTTCTCACTTCTTCTCTCTGCCTTCTCTATGCACTCTCCAACCTCTCCTTGGCAGGGGCTTCTAACGCAGCCTCAGAGTCGTCGCTCACTGCTGTAGAAGCAAAGGTAGACACCTACAGTGCAATGGACCCCGAAGGCACCTAGAGCCACCCAGGGTAGAGAGACGAGGCGATTCATCCTGCCTGAAGCCTGGTGTTGGCCGTGGACCAGTGCATGTCCTGGCGAGGGACCGACTGCGGAAGGCGATGGGTTGTCCATCGGGCGCGATGAACTTCACTCTTGGCTCCTCCCCAGCCCTACAGAAAGATGCTCTTCCGTTCATACTTTATTCGGTGATGACCGATACAGGGGGGCGAAACCAACCAGCACCGAATAAATTATGAGATGACCCTAACCGAGCTACAACAGTTTCATATTTTAACAGCAAAAGCCTCACCAACTCCACTCAAAAAGAAAAACACATACGCAGCCAGCCGGCGAGCAGAAAGAGCAGCGTTTCTCCCGAACCAAAGGGATTTCAATTCTTCCCTCCGCTCCTAACACCTAACCGACTGAACGTACCGCCGAAGGTTTCTCTCAGACCGCCTGGCAA